>NC_088241.1:55925422-56225422 GCF_036934945.1 Oncorhynchus masou masou | reverse complement strand
CTCGAATGGTTCCATCTCTGGCAGGTGGTGTGTTCGAGAGCAAACTAATGTTTAGGAAGATCGGTAGTTAAAGGAGATACATTTACCTTGATTCACATTTTTGCGTTTTCGGTGCACTTAATATTGTTTGCCGGACGCCGAGTTTGAGTGAGATTAACGTCGAGTTTCCCCTTGAGCCAGCCACTTTCTGTTGAAATTACACAGTGCTGCATTGAGTGAGACAGAAGTGTGGTCAATTACGGGTACTATTTATACTTGCATTGTGAAGAAAGACCGAATACATATTGATAATGTTTCTTCTGGCACGTTAACTGAATACCACCAAACCACTGTAAAGGCAACTTCTCCAATATTTACCTCGTAGGATTCCTTTCACTTCATGCACCACTGCTGTATATCGGTAGCTGTCGTGTTTTGAGTGGTCGTTCCTTTTGTTTAGATTTTGAGACATATCACGATGAATCACGTCTGAGAGGAGTTTTGGACAAAATGAGAACGCGTTTTTATAAAGATGCAGAAAATATAGAGGCCTCGTCTTTTGCGGGCCCAAATCTGTGTGGAATAAGGAGCGAAGGATCCGCATTAAAATAATCCGAATAGAATGGGACCAAATGAGACGAGAAACATAGACAATGTATCAATGACGGCGATTTTGTCAAGTTTAAAGTCGCCTAGAACAAGTAGCCTACCCTACTGCTGAAGCAACAACTGATCCCCCCCCACAAAGGAGGGATACCGCTCTGCAATCAACCCTATTCTTTTCCTGCATTTAATTTTCCATTCTATCAATTTATTTGTTTATTACATTTTTTTTATTTGATTTTTGATCTGGATCCAGCTCTGACTTTGTTCAATGGAAGTATGTTACCAGCTGCCGGTTTTGCCTCTAGACAGGCCGGTTCCTAAGCATGTCCTCAGCCGGAGAGGAGCCATCAGTTTCAGCTCCAGCTCGTCTCTCTTCGGCGCTCCTGATCCAAGACAGCTGTCTCAGGTACTACCTAATTATTGGACATGTTTCGGTTTAAAATACACGGTTCCTGCACGCTCTATTGACACTACATAATCAAGTTGATGACAAATGTCATGTACTACCTAATAACAGCTGTTGAATCGCTTCTTTCAGATTCATGAGTCGTATGGGAATCCTGCAGGTGGTATCAATTTGCAATGTCACCCTGAAACTGTACTACAAGAAACGTTTAATTAATCGGTTAATCAGTTAATGGAGTCACGTTCCAATTCTGCACATACACGTGACTGTACAGTATCGTGAACATTGTCTGTATTGTTATTGTTGCAAGGCTTAGTGTTCGTTGCAACAACTGTCTCCTACCAGTTGTTACAATGTGTGCGCCAAGGAATGTGCTGCCTGTCTACTTTGTAGTGTGTTCCAATCCAGACACGTTAACAGACTCGCGTTACAATATTGAGCCGCATTGGATAACCTATTCCTTTAGTTCTTATCCTCCAATTGCACAGTAGGCATAGTTGTGCAATGTCGCTTAGGCCTATGAGTTTCAGTATCTTTTGATGCAAACGTTGGTGCAAGGAAGCCAATAATATCTTTGTCATTATAACATAATTATGATAATATATTTTCAATTTGGTAAGTCCTGGAACTGATAACACATGACTAAAGTTATCAACTGATGATGATGCCAACTTGTATCATGTTTAGTAGTTCATAGTCATCCTACAGAATAGTTATACATTGCACTTTTGTTCAAGTCAGCCCCCTCCCCCAATTTAACTCCCATGGCATTGTAACACATTAACCAGGCAGTGAGACTTGTGTTTGGGTCCCATCCCTCTTCGGTGGACAATCCATTGGTCTTTTGTCAAGCCCACTGCTTCACATAACCACCCACGTGTCTGCTTTCAAATCACACTCATGGACAGATATACAACCCCTTTCTAAGCCACCTTTCTCTGGCTCTCAGGACAATGATGTTCTGTCAGATGTTGTGGAATGTGTGCAGGGATAGATCAACCAGACAAGCTACATCCATCCATCCATCACTCCGGGCCCTTTGTGTTCCATCATCCTTGTAGAAGTGGTGTGTGTGTTAGGGTGCATTGTGGGATAGTAGAGGGTCCGGTTGTGTGGGCTCACATTCTAGAGCACTGGTCTCTGATGGACCATGCTTCACAGACCCTCCCCACTGAAGGACCATGGAGTCCCGACCCCCTAGCATAAAATTTGTTAATAGAACGGATAAAGTCCCGCTCAGTTTTTGGATGCGATGATCATTAGTTAGTTAAATATTCCAAATGGCTGCCATGTTACAGCATGTAACGTTGCTTTGAACGGGGGATGTCCCTTCTGCTCATTCTAGTTCTATGCCCCCTGTGAGAAGACCATAGTCAGCAGGGCGTGAGATCAGATGGCCCTGTGTACAAATGCACTGTAGGGTCCATTGTGCTCCTGGGTCGTGTTTGCCCCTTGTTTCTCTGGAGTGGGCCACAGTTCATTTGTAATGGGTGGCTGTGTGCTGTTGGGCTTTTACGAGCTACAGGCTCTTTATAGTGGTAAGTGGGGTTACTTGAAACAATGATTTGCATCAGATTTAGGTTTCTTCATGTGAAGAGATCAGCACTACAGAGGGGAGACTTGTCCCAGTAGGGGAGGAGAGACTTGTCCCAGTAGGGGAGGGGAGACTGGTCCCAGTAGGGGAGGGGAGACTTGTCCCAGTAGGGGAGGGGAGACTTGTCCCAGTAGGGGAGGGGAGACTTGTCCCAGTAGGGGAGGGGAGACTTGTCCCAGTAGGGGAGGGGAGACTGGTCCCAGTAGGGGAGGGGAGACTGGTCCCAGTAGGGGAGGGGAGACTGGTCCCAGTAGGGGAGGGGAGACTGGTCCCAGTAGGGGAGGGGAGACTGGTCCCAGTCTGGTCCCAGTAGGGGAGGGGAGACTGGTCCCAGTCCCCAGTAGGGGAGGGGAGACGGGTCCCAGTAGGGGAGGGGAGACTGGTCCCAGTAGGGGAGGGGAGACTGGTCCCAGTAGGGGAGGGGAGACTGGTCCCAGTAGGGGAGGGGAGACTGGTCCCAGTCCCAGTAGGGGAGGGGAGACTTGTCCCAGTAGGGGAGGGGAGACTTGTCCCAGTAGGGGAGGGGAGACTTGTCCCAGTAGGGGGACTTGTCCCCAGTAGGGGAGGGGAGACTGGTCCCAGTCCCCAGTAGGGGAGGGGAGACTGGTCCCAGTAGGGGAGGGGAGACTGGTCCCAGTAGGGGAGGGGAGACTGGTCCCAGTCCCCAGTAGGGGAGGGGAGACTGGTCCCAGTAGGGGAGGGGAGACTGGTCCCAGTAGGGGGGGAGACTGTCCCAGTAGGGGAGGGGAGACTTGTCAGTAGGGGAGGGGAGACTGGTCCCAGTAGGGGAGGGGAGACTGGTCCCAGTGGGGGGGGTGAGGTAGGGGAGGGGTGACTGGTCCCAGTGGGGAGGGGAGGGTCCCAGTAGGGGAGGGGAGACTGGTCCCAGTGGGGAGGGGAGGGGTCCCAGTACTGGTCCCAGTGGGGGAGGGGAGACGGGTCCCAGTAGGGGAGGGGAGACTGGTCCCAGTGGGGGAGGGGTCCCAGTAGACTCCCAGTAGGGGAGGGGAGACGGGTCCCAGTAGGGGAGGGGAGACGGGTCCCAGTGGGGGGGAGGGGTCCCAGACTGGTCCCAGTGGGGGAGGGGAGACGGGTCCCAGTGGGGGAGGGGAGACTGGTCCCAGTGGGGGAGGGGAGACTGGTCCCAGTGGGGGAGGGGAGACTGGTCCCAGTGGGGGAGGGGAGACTGGTCCCAGTGGGGGAGGGGAGACTGGTCCCAGTGGGGGAGGGGAGACTGGTCCCAGTGGGGGAGGGGAGACTGGTCCCAGTGGGGGAGGGGAGACTGGTCCCAGTGGGGGAGGGGAGACTGGTCCCAGTGGGGGAGGGGAGACCGGTCCCAGTGGGCTTTTTCAGAACACTAAACATTTGTGTTTTTCTCCCACTGTTTGGCCATAAGGGTGAGTCTTTTCCTCTGTGGTCACGGCAGTGTTTTTTTTCTGTGTGGTTCTGGTACTGTGTGCTCGCTGCTTGGTCCTGGTGTTTGTGGAAGCAGGGACATGGGACGGGCTAGCGTTACTGAGGGAGCCGGTTCAACATGTGCCCAGTTTCTGAGGCCAGTGGCTCTCTGCCAAACTCAGCTCTCACTCACATTTCCTCTTGTAAACAGACGGCGAAAGTGTAGGGTTCAAGCACAAAAACCAACGTTTTCTTGGAGTATGCATGTGAATGGGTGGGAAATAGGCTCTAGAAAAGGCGGAGCGGCTCCCAGGGCCACAGCATGGGAAGAGAAGGCCTTGTTTGTGTCCGTAGGGCTTTTAGTTTGCAGCAATATCGTATCCTCTATAGACGTGATCCATGGAATGACATTACATTTAAAGGAGAAACACCTTCTAGGGGCCTATGCATGTGTACGTTGAGGTGTAAAAAGAGAAGGCTAAAGTATATTCTATGGCTTCAAGGTGTATTACTTAGAGTTGCCGTCAGGATAATGTCCAAGTAGATTGGAAACGGAGAGGGCATGTCCACCCTAGGAGTCAAGTAGACATTAGTTTGACGTCGGACACTATGACAAGTCCTGTTGTACAGGACAAGGAGTAGAACACGGTCATTTAATCATGTGGTCTACATTACACACAGGCAAGATATCCTCATTTGACTCCTGAGTTGGTGTTTACATCGTGAGAGCCAGGCCATTACAGGGAACAATGCAGCTGCCAGTACCATGTGCCACTGTGCCTGGAGAATTGATCGACCACTGAAATACACACCTCTTCACTGATAAGGACTTAAGGACAGGCCACAGAGCCAATTGATATTTCTAATGTGTGTAACCTAGACATAAAAATCTGCCGACAGAAACACCGTGTTGCTGAGCAGTAAGTTACATGCTGATTTACGACAGGAAAAAGGAGAATTGGCAAATATGATCCAGCAACAGGACGACACCACCGGTTATTTTTCTGCAGACAGAGGGGATCCCATCGAGTTGTTGGCTGTATTTGGGGGGGTTGGGGCGTAAGGGTGCACTTTTTGTTGTTGCGTTGGGTCTTTGATGTTAACTGAAGTGATACGGTTTTGAGTTGGTGACGTGTGGCTGGATTGCCGTAGTTTCAGGATGTGGTAAGGAGCTGTTCAGAGCCTTGCTTGCTGCTCTTTCACAGCCATACGGCTTTAACCCCCAACATGCCAAACTGACAACCTTCATGAGAATAGTCTGACTGTTCCCTGAATGGTGTACCCTCTTTAGGAGTAGCACTGTCCTCATCAAATGTCATGAGTTTTTCTTTACATGACTCAATTAACAGGAGTATTTACTCTCCCTGGAGGTGTTTAGGACTTTATTTACAGTAGGAAACAGGAAGGATCTAAACGAACCATACAATTCTCTCTCTGGGGCCCCTCACGTTAGCATTGTTTATGTGCTACTGTGTTGAGTACAATGGGATGTGAGAATGAGGCTGTACACGTCAACACTGCAGACAGTTTGTGCTGCATGTTCACTGCTCGGGCTCCAAGCCAGTCTTCCTTCCTGCTCTTTGTGTTTACTCTGTGAAACATTAGCATTGGCGTGGCGGTTATGAATGACTACATTTTTACCTTGATTCACTTCACATACAACAGGTGTTTCAATACCCTGAGCCACTGCCTGGATGCCTGTGAAATTCCACTGCAGTGAAATCTCCCCACAACAGCCCGGTGTGGAGTGTGTCCACTCTCTCTATATAACCCATGTTCGCAAGCAGATTCAAACTATTTGTGTAAGCAATGTCACACACGTGCACACATGCAGCAACCTGCGTTGCAGTTAAGTCCAGGTTTATGGCTTCAGCACTGCCTTACTGGAATGTACCATGATGTATTACAGCATTGCACCACGAGGGTCCATAACTCAGGAAGAAGCTGTCACTTTATGAAGCTCTGCTGCTTTCTTATCTGTTTAGATACACCGTGTGTGTTATTCCAGAGTTTATGGTAATAGTGATGGCTTCCTCCTTAGCCTGACTTGTGCTGTCTGTCTGTGGGCAGTCCTCAGCTAGAACCCAGTGTTTTTATGACTGACAACATGAGGAAGTCCGGTTTTATCAATGGGGCTAAAACAGGGAAGTGTGTGGATGAGCTTTGACCAGTCTCTGCTGAACACCACTGTAAAGACTTGGAGCTGCTAGGCTTGGCATAAATGATAATTCACAGGGTTAGCTCTGTAGAGTTCTGGTTGGGTTTAGATTCACTCTTCAAGTACGCCTCCAATACAGCATCAACTAGGCTACATGAGCCCAAACTCAATGCTGAGAACTTTCTCAAGTTAAGCTTGAATTCCATCTGAAAACATTTGTTTACTTCACAAACGGTTATCTCCGACAAAAGATACATTTAAGACACTTTGTTAGTTTGTTTGCAAGTAGGTTAAATGAGAACCTACATACACTATGGTGGTAACCTGTCTATTGCTGAATCCTCCAGTCTGACCGACAAACCGTGACCCTGGGTAGGTTGCCTGACCCAGGTCTGAGGGGGATATCCTATCTCTTTTCAACAATTTTGGGGCAGCAGGTAGTCTAGTGGTTAGAGCGTTGGGTTGGTAACCGAAAGGTTGCTAGATCGAATCCCTGAGCTGATAAGGTAAAAATCTGTTCTGCACCTGAACAAGGCAGTTAACCCACTGTCATTGTATATAGGCCGTTATTGTAAATAAGAATTTATTCTTAACTGACTTGCCTAGTTAAAGGTAAAATAAAAATGCAAAAATTTCATTTTTTTGTAGTTACAGTTCAGATGAGGAAATCAGTCAATTGAAATAAATTTAATTAGGTCCTCATCTATGCATTTCACATGACTGGGAATTAGAGGTCGAACCAATTATGGTTTTTCAACTCAGATACCAATTATTGGAGGACCAAAAAAATCAGATATTGATTGATCAACCAATATTTATTTTATTTGTATTAATGACAATTACAACACTGAATGAACACTTATTTTAACTTAGTATAATACATCAATAAAATCAATTTAGTCTCAAATAAATAAGAAAACATGTTCAATTTGGTTTAAATAATGGAAAAAAACAAAAGTGTTGGAGAAGAAAGTAAAAGTACAATATGTGCCACGTAGAAAAGCTAATGTTTATGTTCCTTGCTCAGAACATATGAAAGCTGGTGGTTCCTTTTTAACACTAGTCCTCAATATTCCCAGGTAAGAACTTTTAGGTTGTAGTTATTATAGGACTATTTCTCTCTACCATTTGTATTTCATGTACCTTTTGACTATTGGATGTTCTAATAGGTACTTTAGTATTGCCAGCCTAATCTCGGGTGTTGATAGGCTTGAAGTCATAAACATAAACACAATGCTTGAAGCATTGCGAAGAGCTGCTGGCAAATGGAGGACAGTGTTGTTTGAATGAATGCTTATGAGCCTGCTGCTGTCGACCACCGCTCAGTCAGACTGCTCTTTCAAATCACAGACTTAATTATAATAACGCACAGAAATATGAGCCTTGGGTCCTTAACATGGTCAAATCTGGAAACTATAATTTTGAAAACAGATGTTTATTCTTTCAGTGAAATACGGAACCATTCCGTATTTTATCTAATGGGTGGCATCCCTAAGTCTAAATATTACTGTTACATTTGTCATGTCTTTACTATCATTAACTGAAGACTGTAATTAGTTATTACGCGATTAGACTGATTAATCATGTAACCATAATTACTAGGAAGTCGGGGCACCAAGGAAAAATATTCAGATTACCAAGTTATCATTTCCTAAAATAAATTTTCAGATCTTTTATCTGATCAATTAGTCTTCGAATTAATTAATTATTTACTTTACCTCACGTTAGTCTCATTCCAAACGTCGTAAATCGTTGGTTATCTGCACGAACCCAGTCTTCACTATGAGTCATCCATACATTAATTGTCTTAAATAAATTATTTATCACTAAGTAATTCACAGAAATGCATAAACAAACTAGGTAAATGTGGTTACATGAAATGATAGGAGAATGTGACCTAGTGGGCTAAACCGGCATCGCGGCTTGTTAGACAAAAGGGGAAGTGGGGGTCGACGAAGAAGCCACTACAGAGTGATAATTATAACAATTGAAATGCTAATCCTTTGCACATGAACGCTCACTCATTCGGGAACAATTGCAATCAATCAATATATTTACGCTCAGTGTGTCGACTTGATCACTGGTGAAAAGTTTGTTTCTTTTGTAGAATTGTCCGTCTCTCTCTGTCCTGGTTATAGTGGATAGTTCAGTGACATTCCTTCATTTCGTTATAGAATGGATGTTTTGGCGGTTGTCGTTCTTTGCGTTCAATGATACCGAATTCCTAGCAGCAGACGAGTATTTAATATCAGACTTGTTCTTATTCTGTTGGTATCGATAGTCTAAGAGTTTAACCACGTGGTATGGTTAACTTCTTGACGCAACCCATCCCGTTAGCGGGATAATTGTCATCAACAACCGCTGAATTGCAGAGCGCCACATTCAAATAATATTGCTAAAAATATTTATATTCATGAAATCACAAGTGCAATATAGCAAAACACAGCTTAGTTTTTTGTTAATCCACCTGTCGTGTCAGATTTTGAAAGTATGCTTTACAGGGAAAGCAATCCAAGCGTTTAAGTTTATTGATCACTATACAAAACATTATGAACACCTAGCATCAAAGTAGCTTGGTCACAAATCAGAAATGCAATAAAATGAATGGCTTACCTTTAATCTTTGGATGTTTTCACTCCTGAGACTCCCAGCTACACAAATGTTCCTTTTGTTCCATAAAGATTTATTTTTATATCCAAAATACCTGTTTGGTGCGTTATGTTCAGAAATCCACAGGCTCGAGCGGTCACGACAACGCAGACAAATTTCAAATAGTATCCGTAATGTCCACAAACATGTCAAATGTTTTTTATAATCAATCCTCAGGTTGTTCTTAAATATATGATCGATAATATATCATCCGGCACTCTTTTCCAGTAGGAGAGGGAGTCAATGGCTGCCCCACTGTGTTGCGCAAGCAAAACTCATGCGAAAACCCAGCTATCCACTGACGCGATGTTATCTTTCTCGCTCATTTTTCAAAATAAAAGCCTGAAACTGTCAAGACTGACACCTTGAGGAAGCAATAGGAAAAGGAATCTGGCTGATATCCCTTTAAATGGAGCGAAGGCAGGCTATGGAACATGACGCTTTCAAAATAGAAGCCACTTCCTGGTTTGATTTTCCTCAGGTTTTCGCCTGCAATATCAGTTTTGTTATACTCAAAAACAATATTTTGACAGTTTTGGAAACTTTAGAGTTTTCTATCCTAAGCTGTCAATTATATGCATATTCTAGCATATGGGCCTGAGAAATAGGCTGTTTACTTTGGGAATGTTATTTTTCCAAACATAAAAATAGTGCCCCCTAGCTGAAAGAGGTTAAAAGATTCAGCAATGGTCTACAACCTTTGTCCTCCTAATGGAGAAAAACATAGTCTGCAACCTTTAGCCATCTCATATTTGAGGTAAGCTCGGTCTGCTGATCGAAAACCCGAGTGGGTTTTTTATTGGGAATGGCAGATGGGGTCAGACATCCTGGGACAGCCCTTAACTGGGCTCAGGGGTGGTCCTCTGATTTAGTTCAAATCAAAAGGGAATTGTTTAGACATTGTTTCTTCATTAAAGTCTAAAATCATATTACACAATTACAAACTGTATCATACTCACTCATTCATCTTATACAACAATTAATGTAAACCTCATATCTGCGGCTATTATATAAACAGCGTTATGGTCATGTGGCCACACCGTCTCCCATGAGCTTCCACCAAGTTGTGACAAACGGACCCGTTCGTAGCTGGATTCTTCACTGATCTTTTATATTTTCTCCGGAACATGGAATTTGTTCGTACCTCAAGTTCTATGAGGTGGAAGGATTTCCTTTGTTCTCTATGAAAATGTACTCTAAATACTGTGTGACCATGTGGCATGGTCTTCTCAGGAATTTACGACCTCTTTGACCACAGCAACCAAGTTGAAGGAGGCAGGGAGAGGGGGATGGGGCTTGCTATACCTAAAGAGGTCAACGTCATGACACATTGCACAACCTTCAACGTTATGACATAATTATGTCTAATTCTGGCATATTAATTACGGTCTTTGTTAGGAAGAAATGGTCTTCCCACAGTTCGCAACGAGCCAGGCGGCCCAAACTGCTGCATATACCCTGACTCTGCTTGCACAGAACGCAAGAGAAGTTGCACAATTTCCCTAGTTAAAAGAAATTAATGTTAGCAGGCAATATGAACTAAATATGCAGGTTTAAAAATCTATACTTGTGTATTGATTAAGAAAGGCATTGATGTTTATGGTTAGGTACACATTGGTGCAATGAAAGTGCTTTTTTTTGCGAATGCGCTTATTAAATCACCTGTTTGGTGAAGTAGGCTGTGATTCAATGATAAATTAACAGGCACCGCATTGATTGTATGCAACGCAGGACAAGCTAGATAACTGCACATGGTTGATGATATTACTAGTTTAACTAGTGATTATGTTAACTTATATTTTTTAAATCAATCTTATGTTTGATGCTAGCTAACACCTTACCGTGGCTACTTGCTGCACTCGCATAACACATAGTCAGCCTACCACGCAGTCATCGTGGAGTGCAATGTAATCGGCCATAATCGGTGTCCAAAAATTACGATTACCGATTGATATGAGAACTTGAAATCGGCCCTAATGAATCAGCCATTCAGATGTTAATCGGTCGACCTCTACTGGGAATACAGATATGCATCTGTCGGTCACAAATACCTTAAGAGAAATGGGCCTCACAATGGGCCTCAGGATCTCATCACGGTATTTCTGTGCAATCAAATTGCCATTGATAAAATGCAATTGTCCGTAACTTATGCCTTCCCGTACCATAACCCCACTGCCACCATGGGGCTCTCTGTTCACAACATAGACATCAGCAAACTGCTCGCCGACACAACACCATGCACGTGGTCTGAGGTTGAGGCCAATTGGACGTACTGTCAAATTCTCTAAAATGACATTGGAGGCGGCTTATGGTAGAGAAATGAACATGACATTTTCTGCCAACAGCTCTGGTGGACATTCCTGCAGTCAGCGTGCCAATTGCTTGCTCCCTCAACTTGACAATCTGTGACATTGTGTTGTGACAGCCTTATTCTAAAAGTATGTTTATTTTATTTTTCCTCATCAATCTACACACTACCCCATAATGACAAAGAAAAAAACGGGTTAATTTTGTATTTTTTGCTAATTTATTAAAAATAAACTTTCACAAACATACACAAATATCACACAGTACTGGTCAAAAGTTTTAGACCGCCTACTCATTCAAGGGTTTTTATTTTTTCTATTTTCTACATTGTAGAATAGTGACGACATCTACTATAACACGTATGGAATCATGTAGTAACCAAAAAATGTTACATTTTATATTTGAGATTCTTCCAATAGCCACCCTATGCCTTGACAGCTTTGCACACTCTTGGCATTCTCTCAACCAGCTTCATGATGTAGTCACCTTTAATGCAATTCAATTAGCAGGTGTGCCTTAAGTTAATTTGTGGAATGTCTTTCCTTTGAGTTTGAGCCAATCCGTTGTGATGTGACAAGGTAGCGGAGGAATACAGAAGATAGCCCTATTTGGTAAAAGACCAAGTCCATATTATGGCAAGAACAGCTCACATAAGCAAAGCGAAACGAGAGTTCATTACCTTTTTAAGACATGAAGGTCAGTCAATACGGAACATTTCAAGAACTTTGAAAGTTTCTTCAAGTGCAGTTGTAAAACCCATCACATGCTATGATAAAACTGGCTCTCATGAGGAATGGAAGAACCAGAGTTATCTCTGATGCAGAGGATAAGATCATTAGTTACCAGCCTAGGAAATTGCAGCCCAAATAAATGCTTCAGAGTTCATGAAACAGACATCTCAACATCAACTGTTCAGAGGAGACTATGTGAATCAGGCCTTCATCGTTGAATTGCTGCAAAGAAACCACTACTAAAGGACTCCAATAAGAAGAGACTTGCTTGGGCCAAGAAAGACGAGCAATGGACATTAGACCAACGAGTCCAAATTTGAGATTTTTTATTCTTACTGCTGTGTCTTTGTGAGACGCAGAGTAGGTGAACAGATCTCTGCATGTGTGGTTCCCACCGTGAAGCATGGAGGAGGAGGAGGTGTGGTGGTGGTTTGCTGGTGACACTGTCTGTGATTTTATTTAGAATTCAAGGCACACTTAACCAGCGTGGTTACCACAGCATTCTGCAGCGATACACCATCCCATCTGGTTTGGGCTTATTGGGACTATAATTTGTTTTTCCACAGGACAATGACCCAACACACCTCCAGGCTTTTGTAAGGGCTATTTGACCAAGACGGAGAGTGATGGAGTGCTGCATCAGATGACCTGGTCTCTACAATCACCTGACCTCAACCCTATTGAGATGGGTTTTGGATGAGTTGGACTGCAGATTGAAAAAAAAGCAGCCAACAAGTGCTCAGCATATGTGCTAACTCCTTCAAGACTGTTGGAAAAGCATTCAAGGTGAAGTTAGTTGAGAAAATGTCAAGTGTGTGCAAAGCTGTCATCAAGGCAAAGGGTGTCTACTTTGAAGAATCTCCAACTATAACATTTTGATTTAACACTTTTTTTTTTTGGTTACCAGATTTCATATGTGCTATTTCATAGTGTGGATGTCTTCACTATTCTACAATGTAGAAAATAGTAAAAATAAATAAGTCCTTGAATGAGTATGTGTGTCCAAACTTTTGACCGCTACCGTATGTGTGTATACACCCCTCCCGTCCTTTTTGACGTCTGTGTGCTGGGGTTGTGACCTCTAGTAGAGTGGAGGGTAATCCTGCCCTTTGGCTGCTAACTGATGTGATGAGTGACCGTACAGGCCAGCCTCGACACCAGCAGCAGATGTCAACCAAAGCTCTGTGTGAATGTGTGAGTAAGAAGGTTATATCCACTAGTTTGGGGTCTTTGCGTATGGTTTTATGCCTGTCTGTGTTTTATCTTTGTGTGTTCCTCTGCACATTTAGTTGTGACATTGATATAGTGACCATACTAGCACACAAAGCCCAAGCATCTGCCCAAGCCAATGCCAGCGTTGTGTACAGAATGTTTGTCTACAGTGAGGTGAGGTATGTTACTTTGCCCTTATCCAAAGGTAGTATCAGGCTGCCAGCCTTGTGCTGTGAGTATGATGCCGTTCTGTATATGCCGGAGTGCTTCGCCCACACACACAGTGGTTATTACTCACACACTAAGTGGCGGTGCTGTGTGTAAACAGTGACGTGTTGACAGTAAAATACTGCACCACATTACCGACCGTGACTCAAGCCTGTTTGCCAGGTGGTAAAAGATTAGCCTTGGATTGGCTGCCATGTCTCATGTCAGCTTAGACTTATAGGGACAGAGGGAGACGGACACACCCAGCGAGAGTGTATGAACATTTTATGCACTCACTACCAAATTACTAAAATATAAGTGTGTGTGTGTAGGCTTGTAGGAGAACAAACCTGGGAGAATCTCAATTGCATACTCCTTGCAGCCTCGCTCCTTGCCTCCTTCTCAAACCCATTGGATGAGAGCAAGAGGTCCCTCTCTCTGACCTTCTCCAATAGGTTTGGCGAGGAGTGGGGATACGAGGAGTATGCAATTGAGATTCTCCCCACTGATCCTTATCGGTGTTTTTAAGTGGTTAGAGTTGGATCTATCATGGTCCAAATACCCCAACACCGTTGTGAAGAGGGCATGACATTTCAGCCTCCTGAGGGGGAAGAGGCAAAGATTTTGCATGGTCCCTCAGATCTTCAAAGTTCTACAGCTGCACTATCGGGAGCATCTTGATTGTCGGTGTCACCGCTTGCTATGGAACTGCTTGGCATCTGACCGCAAAGCTCGACAGAGGGCCAAGCTCTCTGCCATCCAGGACCTCTGACACCGCCTGGTATAGAGGAAGGCCCAAATAATTGTCACACTCCAAGACTGTTCTTTCTGCTACTGCAAGTGTGGAACCAACCACACCCTGAACAGCTTCTACCCCCAAGCCGTAAGAAGACTGCTAAATAACTAATCAAATGGCTACCCGGAGTAGTTTATTTATTTATTTTGCACTGATTCTATACACACACACTGGATTCTACTCTTACACTGACACCCCAATACATACACACACTACTGTACATACGCCCACACACATGCATACTGACGTCATATACACTTTCACACTCCCCACACGCTCCTATCTATCCTTTTGCCTAGTCACTTTACCCCTACCTATAGCTACCTCAAATCCCTCGTACCCCTGCACCTCGACTCTACTGGCACTCCCTGTATATAGTAATGTTATTTTATACTCTGTGTGTGTGTATGTCTCATTCACTGCATATTTATTCCTTGTCTCTATTTTATTTGTTAACTCTGCATTCAATGCAAAAGTACCTGTGAGCATTTCACTGTTAGTCTACACCTGTTGTCTGACGCGTGTGACAAATAAGATGGTGTGTGACAGTGGTTGGTAAACTAGTCACTATACTACACAACTGTTTTCAGATGGGACAATTGACAATGGGAGCAGGCCATAACCTGCTTAGACATTTTGTTAATTGTAATGTGTGATTTTTAAGCCTCAATAAATGGATGTTTACACATACTGCATTGTGGGAGAAAATAGCTTCAAAGTGTTACATTTTTCCTTTTGAGAGAAGAGCCCAGAGGGGATGGGAGAGGAATGGTAATGGGTAAAAATCATGGAAACAAATTAGGCTGAGCCGATTACCGTCACAGGCCTGTGTGGTCAGCCTGGTCTCAGACATGGTAAATGTAATTCCGGGACCATTTGTATGATCCAATTTTATTTGTCACATGCACCGACTCCATCAGGTAGACCTTACTGTCAAATGTTTACTTACGAGCCCTTAACAACAATGCTGTTCAAGAATAACAGCGAGGCTATGTGTTGGGTACCTAGTCAATGTGTGGGGGTAGAAGTTAGTGAATGTAATTTGTACATGTAGGTAGGGGTAAAGTGACTAAGCACAGACAATAAAGAGCGAGTAGCAGCAGTGTAAAAACAAAATGGGGGGGGGGGTCAATGTAAATAGTCCGGTGACCATTTGATTAATTGTTCAGCAGTCTTATGGATTAGGGGTATAAGCTGTAAAGGTGCCTTTTGGACCTACAGTGCCTTGCGAAAGTATTCGGCCCCCTTGAACTTTGCGACCTTTTGCCACATTTCAGGCTTCAAACATAAAGATATAAAACTGTATTTTTTTGTGAAGAATCAACAAAAAGTGGGACACAATCATGAAGTGGAACGACATTTATTGGATATTTCCAACTTTTTTAACAAATCAAAAACTGAAAAATTGGGCGTGCAAAATTATTCAGCCCCTTTACTTTCAGTGCAGCAAACTCTCTCCAGAAGTTCAGTGAGGATCTCTGAATGATCCAATGTTGACCTAACTGACTAATGATAAATACAATCCACCTGTGTGTAATCAAGTCTCCGTATAAATGCACCTGCACTGTGATAGTCTCATAGGTCCGTTAAAAGCGCAGAGAGCATCATGAAGAACAAGGAACACACCAGGCAGGTCCGAGATACTGTTGTGAAGAAGTTTAAAGCCGGATTTGGATTCAAAAAGATTTCCCAAGCTTTAAACATCCCAAGGAGCACTGTGCAAGCGATAATATTGAAATGGAAGGAGTATCAGACCACTGCAAATCTACCAAGACCTGGCCGTCCCTCTAAACTTTCAGCTCATACAAGGAGAAGACTGATCAGAGATGCAGCCAAGAGGCCCATGATCACTCTGGATGAACTGCAGAGATCTACAGCTGAGGTGGGAGACTCTGTCCATAGGACAACAATCAGTCGTATATTGCACAATTCTGGCCTTTATGGAAGAGTGGCAAGAAGAAAGCCATTTCTTAAAGATATCCATAAAAAGTGTTGTTTAAAGTTTGCCACAAGCCACCTGGGAGACACACCAAACATGTGGAAGAAGGTGCTCTGGTCAGATGAAACCAAAATTGAACTTTTTGGCAACAATGCAAAACGTTATGTTTGGCGTAAAAGCAACACAGCTCATCAACCTGAACACACCATCCCCACTGTCAAACATGGTGGTGGCAGCATCATGGTTTGGGCCTGCTTTTCTTCAGCAGGGACAGGGAAGATGGTTAAAATTGATGGGAAGATGGATGGAGCCAAATACAGGACCATTCTGGAAGAAAACGTGATGGAGTCTGCAAAAGACCTGAGACTGGGACGGAGATTTGTCTTCCAACAAGACAATGATCCAAAACATAAAGCAAAATCTACAATGGAATGGTTCAAAAATAAACATATCCAGGTGTTAGAATGGCCAAGTCAAAGTCCAGACCTGAATCCAATCGAGAATCTGTGGAAAGAACTGAAAACTGCTGTTCACAAATGCTCTCCATCCAACCTCACTGAGCTTGAGCTGTTTTGCAAGGAGGAATGGGAAAAAATGTCAGTCTCTCGATGTGCAAAACTGATAGAGACATACCCCAAGCGACTTACAGCTGTAATCGCAGCAAAAGGTGGCGCTACAAAGTATTAACTTAAGGGGCTGAATAATTTTGCACGCCCAATTTTTCAGTTTTTGATTTGTTAAAGTTTGAAATATCCAATAAATGTCGTTCCACTTCATGATTGTGTCCCACTTGTTGTTGATTCTTCACAAAAAAATACAGTTTTATATCTTTATGTTTGAAGCCTGAAATGTGGCAAAAGGTCGCAAAGTTCAAGGGGGCCGAATACTTTCGCAAGGCACTGTAGACCGCTTGCTGTACGGTAGCCGAGAGAACAGTCTTGGAGTCTGACAATTATTTGGGCCTTTCACTGACATGCCTAGTGTATATAGGTCCTGTATGGCAGAAAGCTTGGCCCCAGTGAGGTACTGGGCCGTACGCACTACCCTCTGTAGCGCCATACCAGGCGGTGATGCAACCAGTCAGGATGCTCTCCATGGTGCAGCTGTAGAATGTTTTGAGGATCTGGGGACCCATGACAAATCTTTTCAGTCACCTGAGAGGGGAAAGGTGTTGTCGTGCCCTCTTCACGACCTGTCTTGGTGTGTTTTGACTGTGATAGTTTGATGTGGACACCAAGGAACTTAACTCATACACTGGTATGCAAATTAGTGGGTCTAGGGTTTCCGGGATGATTGTGTTGATGTGAGACATGACCAGCCTTTCAAAGCACTTAGGCAGGGACGATGATGGTCTGCTTGAAACATGTA
The DNA here is from genome assembly GCF_036934945.1 of Oncorhynchus masou masou. Lineage (NCBI taxonomy): Eukaryota > Metazoa > Chordata > Actinopteri > Salmoniformes > Salmonidae > Oncorhynchus > Oncorhynchus masou. Next base: position 56,208,075 of record NC_088241.1, on the reverse strand, counting down.
GGTGTTACAGGCTCAGTCAAGGAGAGGTTGAAAAATGTCAGTGAAGACACTTGTCATTTGGTCCACGCATGCTTTGAGTACACGTCCTGGTAATCCATCTGGTCCCTCGGCCTTGTGAATGTTGACACGTTTTTTAAAGGTTTTGCTCACATCGGCTACGGAAAACGTGATCACACCGGTGTCCGGAACAGCTGGTGCTCTCATGAATGCTTCAGTGTTTGCCTCGACGCTAGCATGAAAGGCATTTAGCTCGTATGGTAGGTTTGTGTCACTGGGCAGCTCGAGGCTGGTTTTCCCTTTTGTCGTCCACAATAGTTAACAAGCCCTGCCACATCCGACGAGCGTCAGAGCCAGTGTAGTGGGATTCAATCTTAGTCCTGTATTGATGCTTTGCCTGTTTGATGGTCTGACGGAGGGTATTGCGGGATTTCTTATAAGCATCCGGATTAGTGTCACTCCTTGAAGCAGCAGCTCCAGCCTTTAGCTTGGTGTGGATGTTGCCTGTAATCCATTGTTTCTGGTTGGGATATGTACGTACGGCCACTGTGGGGACTACGTTGTCGATACACTTATTGATGAAGCCGGTGACTGAGGTGGTATACTCCTCAATGCCATTGGATGAATCCCGGAACATATTCCTTACCAGACGTAGCTGTTCTGTCTTGCCGATGCATGGAAAACCCAGCCAAATGTATATCCGTGTTGTCGTTCAGCCACGACTCTGTGAAACAGAAGATATTACAGTTTTAATGTCCCGTTGGTAGGATAGTCTCGAACGGAGATCACCTAGTTTATTTTCCAGTGATTGCACGTTGCCCAATAGAACGGATGGTAGAGCTGGCTTACCCACTCCCTGACAAATTCTTACAGGGCACCCCGATATGTCACATTTGGTATGGGGGGTAGTTTTGGAGGGAAGGTAGTCTTGTGAGGCCGGTGGGCATCCAATTACGTGTTTGAGAGACTCACCTTTCTATAGAGGGGTCATAATAGTTAGTAGGCCAAACCATTCAGAAACTAGATACATTTTTGTAAGAGAACTGATTTTCAGGATGTCTCATGGTCTGATAAACACCACTCTTGCTCTGCCACCTTTCACTGCAAATGCAGAAGGGTGAGGAGGGGGGGCTCTCTGGAGACCAGTTTTGGACGGGGGTGTGTGGTGCAAGGGGATTTGAGCCAAGGCCATGCCCAGGCCTGAGTGTCCGTGTAGGTGATAGCTGGGCTGGGGTGACAGGAGGTTGAGGATATCCCTTGGTTAGATCCACATGTTACTGCAACCTGCTGAGTAGGGCCAGGCAGCAACCTACACATACTAGGCCTATACAGTTGAATTCAGAAGTTTACATACACTTAGGTTGGAGTCATTAAAAATCGTTTTTCAACCACTACACATGTCTTGTTAACAAACCATAGTTTTGGCAAGTCGGTTAGGACATCTACTTTGCGCATGACACAAGTAATTTTTCCAACAGTTGTTTATAGATCGATCATTTCACTTCTAATTCACTGTATCACAATTCCAGTGGGTCACAACAGCAAAGGACCTTGTGAAGATGCTGGAGAAAACGGGTACAAAAGTATCTATATCCACAGTAAAACTAGTCCTATATCGATAAAACCTGAAAGGCCACTCAGCAAGGAAGAAGCCACTGCTCCAAAACTGTCATAGAAAAAGCCAGACTACGGTTTGCAACTGCACATGGGGACAAAGATCCTAATTTTTGGAGAAATGTCCTCTAGTCTGATGAAACAAAAATAGAACTGTTTGTTTGGCTATAATAACCATTGTTATGTTTGGAGGAAAAAGGAGGAGGCTTGCAAGCCAAAGAACACCATCCCAACCGTGAAGCATAGCTGTGGCAGCATCATGTTGTGGGGGTACTTTGCTGCAGAAGGGACTGGTGCACTTCATAAAATAGATGGCATCATGAGGTAGGAAAATTGTGGATATATTGAAGCAACATCTCAAGACATCAGTCAAAAGGTTAAAGCATACTTCCTAAGTTGTGGCAAAATAGCTTAAGGACAGCACAGTCAAGCTATTGGAGTGGCCATCACAAAGCCCTGACCTTAATCCTATAGAGAATGTGTGGGCAGAACTGAAAAAGCGTGTGAGAGCAAGGAGGCCTACAAACCTGTCTCAGTTACACCAGCTCTGTCAGGAGGAATGGGACAAAATTCACCCAACTTATTGTGGGAAGCTTGTGGAAGGCTACCTGAACCGTTTGACCCAAGTTTAATGATTTAAAGGCAATGCTACCAAATACTAATTGAGTGTATGTAAACTTCTGACCCACTGGGAATGTGATGAAAGAAATAAAAGCTGAAATAAGTCATTTCTATTATTCTGACATTTCACATTCTTAAAATAGTGGTGATTCTAACTGACCTAAGCCAGAGAATGTTTACTAGGATTAAATGTCAGGAATTGTGAATCTGAGTTTAAATGTATTTGGATAAGGTGTATGTAAACTTCCGACTTCAACTCTATATACACATAGGATGATCTAGTATTGTCCTAGGTCTACGTTTTGTGTTAAATTTAGACAATGCTGTCTATCTTTTGGCTATAGGAATACTCTTACCCTCAGACCCAGTTGGAAGGAATGCCTGATCTGTCTCACTTTCTCTTTTTCTGTGTATGTTGTCTGTCTCTGTCTCTCTCTCTCTCTCCTCCCCCCTCTCTCTTTTCATCTCTCGTGCTTGGTAAGCCTAGAGTCAGTGGGAGTGTCTTCTGCTGCTGTCCTAATCAGCAAGCAGCTTTCCTCTATCGTCACGGTAACAAGGAGCATATTACTGGGGGAAACGAGGTGTAATTAAGTCTTAATGTTTTACCAGATGGACAACTCAACTCTGTCTGGAGCAGCATGTTCCTCTACACCAGGGCTCGCCAACCTTGTTCCTGGAGAGCTACTGCCCTGTGTGTTTTTATTCCAACCCTAATCTAGCGCACCTGATTCTGATAATTTGCTGGTTAATAAGCTGAATCAGGTTAGTTATATCTGGGGTTGGACCAAAACCCTACAGGAGGCTAGCTCTCCAGGAACAGGTTTGGAAAGCCGTGCTCTACACACAGTACAGTCTCTCACACCATATCTTTCACACACCACACAAGCCCTCTCTCCACGTGAGTGTTTGCGTGTGGGTACACAGCATGTGTGTTTTCCTGCGCCAGATGATAAACAGAGGGTGGGTGTGTGCGTGCGCACAGCCATACAGATGAGGAAACTCTTTATTCGTTTATCACAACATATCAGCAGCCTAGCAGTCCTCCGCAGATCAAAATTAACCACATGAACCTCACCTAAATGACTTTAGTAACCAGTAGGCCAACACTACCTGTATTCTTCAACTGTTGTATTTAATTTGTTACATATTTCTCTGGTGCTCTACTGTCTGTCTCGGAAGCATTAATGTTGAAACGTTTTTTTCTCCCCCTCTCCAGAGACGAGGGGCCATCTCTTATGACAGCTCAGATCAGACCGCTCTGTACATTCGTATGCTCGGTAAGTACTGCCCACTGTCACATACACATCACATACAATACAGAACAACTTATGCTAGTTACTGTTAGATCTGCCCACAGTCCCCATATTCAGAATGAACAGGCATCATCAGGCTTCTAGATTGCATCAAGGAAAGGAAGCAATTTCAGAGAGCGAGAGAGACTCCCCAGATATGACTGACCCTAGCCCCCCAACACAAGCCACTGCAGCATAGAGACAGGAGGGGGTCAGGAGACACTGTGGCCCCATCCGATGATACCCCCGGACAGGGCCAAACAGGCCGTATAGAACCCCACCCACTTTGCCAAAGCACAGTGCCCACACCACTAGAGAGATCTTCAACTACCAACTTACCAAACTCCTGGGCCAGACTTCACTCAATCATATGACCTACTGAAGACATGAGTCTTCAGTAAAGACTTAAACCTAACCTAGAAGTAACAAAAGCATGGATACATTTTTCTGCATCATTTTTGGACAGAAAGTTTCTGATTTTTGCAATGTTACATAGATTAAAAAAAGCTGTCCTTGAAACAGTCTTGATATGTTTGTCAAAGAGAGATCAGGGTCCAGAGTAACGCCGTGGTCCTTCAGTTTTATTTGATACGACTGTACAACCATCAAGATTAATTGTCAGATTCAACAGAAGATCTCTTTGTTTCTTGGGACCTAGAACAAGCATCTCTGTTTTGTCTTGAGTTTAAAAGTAGAAGGTTTGCAGCCATCCACTTCCTTATTTCTGAAACACAGGTTTCTAGGGAGGGCAATTTTGGGGCTTCACCACGTTTCATTGAAATGTACAGCTGTGTGTCATCCGCAGTAGTTTAGTTGGAATAGGGTCCAGTGTGCAGCTTGAAGGTTTAGAGGCCATGATTAATTTCATTGTGTCAAGAGATATAGTATTAAAACACTTGAGTGTCTCCCTTGATCCTAGGTCTTGGCAGAGTTGTGCAAACTAAGGACAACTGAGCTTTGGAGGAATAAGCAGATTTAAAGAGGAGTCTGTAATTTGCTTTCTAATGATCATGATCTTTTCCTCAAAGAAGTTCATTAATTTATTACTGCTGAAGTGAAAGCCATCCTCTCTTGGGGAATGCTGCTTTTTAGTTAGCTTTGCGACAGTATCAAAAATAAATTTCGGCTTGTTCTTATTTTCCTCAAGTTGGAAAAAAAATAGGATGATCGAGCAGCAGTAAGGGCTCTTCGATACTGCACCGTACTGTCTTTCCAAGCTAGTCGGAAGACTTCCCGTTTGGTGGAGCAGCAGTGAGGGCTCTTCGATACTGCACCGTACTGTCTTTCCAAGCTAGTCGGAAGACTTCCCGTTTGGTGGAGCAGCAGTGAGGGCTCTTCGATACTGCACCGTACTGTCTTTCCAAGCTAGTCGGAAGACTTCCCGTTTGGTGGAGCAGCAGTGAGGGCTCTTCGATACTGCACAGTACTGTCTTTCCAAGCTAGTCGGAAGACTTCCCGTTTGGTGGAGCAGCAGTGAGGGCTCTTCGATACTGCACAGTACTGTCTTTCCAAGCTAGTCGGAAGACTTCCCGTTTGGTGGAGCAGCAGTGAGGGCTCTTCGATACTGCACAGTACTGTCTTTCCAAGCTAGTCGGAAGACTTCCCGTTTGGTGTTTTGCCATTTCGGGTCCAATTTTCTGGAAGCTTGCTTCAGAGCTCGGGTATTTTCTGTGTACCAGGGAGCTAGTTTCTTATGACAAATGTTTTTAGTTTTTAGTGGTGCAACTGCATCTAGGGTATTGCGCAAGGTCAAATTGAGTTCCTTAGGTGGTTAACTGATTTGTGTCCTCTGACGTCCTTGGGTAGGCAGAGGGAGTCTGGAAGGGCATCAAGGAATCTTTGGGTTGTCTGAGAATTTATAGCAATACTTTTGATTCTCCTTGGTTGGGGTCTGAGCAGATTATTTGTTGCGATTGCAAATGTAATAAAATGGTAGTCCGATAGTCCAGGATTATGAGGAAAAACATTAAGAGCCACAGCATTTATTCCATGGGACAAAACTAGGTCCAGAGTATGACTGCAACAGTGAGTTGGTCCAGAGACATGTTGAATAAAACCCACCGAGTCGATGATGGCTCCAAGTCTAATACTGCGGGTAATGGAGTCGCCAATGACTAGGGTTTTCAATTTGTCAGAGCTAATGGTGGGAGGCTTTGGCGTCTCAGACCCCATAACAGGGGGAGTAGAGACAAAAGAAGGCTCGGCCTCAGACTCGCTGCTTAATGGGGAAAACCAGTTGAAAGTTTCTGTCGGCTGAATGAGCGACACCGGTTGAGCATTCCTACAGCATTTCCCTCCAGAAGCCATGAGAAAGTTGTCCGGCTGCAGGGACCGTGCGAGGGGATTTATACTAACGTTACTATCTGTACTTACTGGTGGCACAGACGCTGTTTCATCCTTTCCTACACTGAAATAACCCTTGCCTAACGATTGCGCCTGAAGCTGGGCTTGCAGCACAGCTATCCTCGCCGTAAGGCGATCGTTCTCCTGTATATTATGAGTACAGTTAGAAGGCATCATGTTAATGTTACTACTTAGCTTCGGCTGTTGGAGGTCCTGACGAACCACGTCCAGATAAAGCATCCGGAGTGAAAAAGTTGAATGAAAAAAAAGGTTGAGTGAGGGAAAAACTAAAAATATAAACGGTAATCAGAAAGTAAAACCAGTAAAGTTGTCAGGTAGCAAAGTAAGGTTGGCAACAAAACGCACAGCAACTCTTGACTTCAATTCGGGATAACCGGTACCACAAAAGTGGCTCACCTTTTTTAGTCTGGTATATTTCTATGGCAACGAATCCTTCAGAACAAACCTGTTCCGGGGCAGGCTAACTCCATTTATCCTGAATGAAGTCTCTGAGCTGTGAGTTGAGGACCAATTAAGTAATTTTCCTCCCTCTTATCAAAGATTCTCTCATCCCCTACATTTGAGGAAGATGACTGATTTAAATATTTGATTAATCAAATGTTTTTTTTGGCCTTAAATGATTTTAAACTGCCTATCATATTACACATAAGTAATCAGAATGGATTAGAAACTTCCTTCAGAGTAAGACTTTATGACTTAAGAAAATTATGGGTGGGAAAAGACTGCCTTAACAATAAGTAATCTAGTAAAGATGGCCCTTCTAAAAGCTTATTTCACACCATAGCCTGCTGAATTTTTTTTTGGCACAACTTAAAATGTCACTGACTCGCCCACGGATTTATGTTTCAGCATTGTCTCCGTGAAGAGTTTGGCGTTTGACTAACCATGTGCGACATGCACACGCAGTTACAAGCCTGCTCGAGTTGGCGTCAGGTGGATGAGCATATCCACCGTTGTAGTATGGTTAAAGCCTGAACTGGAATGTGAAGCTAACTGAAGCTGGCTAGCTTTAGAAAATCCTGAGTAGATCTAGCGTTCTTCGTAGTATACCCCTCAGGTCAATCCCTGGTCCCTTTTGATAATCTCACCATCACATAAGGCTTAAGTCATGAATGTGTCCATCCAGGTCAACTGTTGGTTCACAGTATTAAGCCTTTGAATTTTTCTATCAGATTTTCTGAGGCAGAGATCTAATTTTGTGTCCTGCTGGGCCCATGGGCCTCTGGAATGTTCTAGACCCTCTGTATGGATGCCAGGAGTCCACTCTACTGAGTCCAGTGTGGGTGCTTGTCTGTGTGGTTGTTGTTTGTAACAGTCTCTCCTGTCTTGTTGGTATGTACCATGAGACTGGCTAGCTGAAAGCTATGATCCCTTACTAATGTCACTTGTTAAATCCAATTCAATCAGTTTAGATGAAGGGGAGAAGACAGGTTAAAGAAGGATGTTTAAGCCTTGATACATGGATTGTGTATATGTGCCATTCAGAGGGTGAATGGGCAAGACTAATATGTTCTTGCCCATACCTGGTGCTAGGTGCCTGGCACCGGTTTTAGTGTGTAAAGAACTGCAATGCTGCTGGGTTTTTCACACTCGTGTGTATCAAGAATGGTCCACCAACCAAAGGACATAACTGTGCGACGCATTGGAGTCAACATGGGCTAAGGGAAAAAGGTGGGGCAACAAAATTTTAGGAATATATATATATATTGTTATGGGAGATTATATACAGTAAACAGGACCCAGAGATTTCTCTGATCATGTGACCTGACCAGGTAATACTCTGGGGCCTGCAGAGAGGAAGCGGCAAAGCATGACTGTCCAAAAATCTATCCGCTCAAAAATACAGTGAAGCAGAGGAAGTGGGGATTTTTTGGCATGGAGGTTAGTGAGTGTCAAATATGAGCCCGCGGAGAGAAGCATGAGATTGAGTGAAGTTCAAACTTTTACAGTTTTCCCGTCTTAGTGTAAACTATCAACGTTTCACTCTACTGTGGGAATTGTGATCGAATCAATGCAATAGTAACCATTTTCAATGCAATATACCGAATCAAAACGAAATATGCTACATTTAGTATGTAAAACTAACTGTGAAAGATCTTTTCTTGTAGGCAGAGCGCATTGGAGTAGGATTTTATTGCATTGACAGGCCCATACTCTACACATACTGGTGCGCCATAACCAATCAGAGCTGCAGTAGGCCTATATGCAAACAGCTGTTGCCAAATATGGATCTGTGCCATTCACTTTGAACTGGATTGTGTTTAGGCTACAGCATGAGCGGTTGCGAGTAGATGTGCTTGTTTTGAGATTAGTCCATAGTTTAGTCCATTAGTTATAGCTAATTTTATTAGTCCTATAGCTCATCTTGTCAACAATGGGGGGAGTGGTTGTTTCCTACAAGAGCACAAAACGTGTGCATTTCTATCCATCTTTGAAAAGCGAGTCAAGTAAAGAGGTTTTTATATCTTAAAATGGAAGTGTTGTATTTCGAGACGGTCTTGAATACGCTTAGTAGCCAATCGGCAGAGCGTAGCATAATTTCTGTGATAATGAATTGTATTTTGTAAAGTGGTTTCTTGCATCAAACAACATTTTCAGTCATACCCTTGACTGAAGGACAAGTGGATAAACAAAACAGGCTAATGTCAAGCCCTGCATGTTTGTATTTGACAAAAGTTCCATATTAGCCTTGTGTTTTTCTCTATTGTTTTTGACGGTAGGCCACTCTGGTAGGCCTACATTATGATCAAATTGCCACTGTTTGCTACTTGGCCACTGTTAAAACTGTAACTTAAAGCGGGTACAGCCTCAGTGTTCACAGTAAACGCACGATGGAAGTTACACAGAATTTTCACAAAGTTTCAGGTCTGCTGAGCGCAAACTTGAATTTGCTCAATGCCTGCCGAGAATGACCCCGCCTCCTCCCTCATTTGCAGACATTTATTCCCATTGCTCGAGCAGTCCAGTCCCTTATCTTATCAGTGTATATAGGGTGTCTAATCAAAAACGCATCTTTTGACCAATGTGTCAAATATGATGTAAATTGTGTAGATACTCCTTTGAGAAAGCGACGAGGTTTGCACCACTGGTTATCATAATCCATACAGAGGTTAATGGAGTTGTATTAACCCTTGTAGGATGGCCAAAATTATGGTGACTAAATCAACGGAAGATGGAGGAGAATAAAAAGTGGTACAAAATCTGGACAGTAGCATTGTCCTAACAAACTGCCAAACACACTGTGAAGTCCTATAGAGAAGACAGACCTAATCATGTGGATTGGAGCTATATTGGATATAACTACACGATTTAAGAGTTCTTAAGTTGTTTTAGGGCATCTGTGATCAACAGATGCATATCTGTATTCCCAGTCATGTGAAATCCATAGATTAGAGCCGAATGAATTTATTTCAGTTGACTGATGTCTTTATATGAACTAACTCAGTAAAAATTTTGAAATTGTTGCATGTTGCATTGATATTTTTGTTCAAAACATGAAATTACTACATGTCATGTCTCAAAATCAATATCTATCTTACCCCTGTATTGTCTTCCCGATTCCCGTAGAAAGATGACAAGTTCTGGTGGATGGATTATCTTGGCAAATTTGTGCATAACTTGTGATAAATAAGATTTTTGTGCATATGGAACATTTATGGGATTATGTATTTCAGCTCATGACACATGGGACCAACTCTTTACATTTTTGTGGAGTACAGGTTTTTCATATTCATGTGAAATTCCTGTTCTTTTTCAAAGATTTCTCACAAAAAGCTTATCTCTGTTACATGTCAATGGTACACTGAGCGTGCCGCAAGCTTTTTATTTTCAATTTCTTTTACATCTAATTCAGCTCGTAATTTAGCTTTTTGAAACCTGCAATTTTGCAGACGAGCTTCACAGCATGTCTTTAAAAGCCGCTGCAAGCTCTGCTTATTATCATCGGATGTATTAGGTTACGAAATCCGACTTTTTGGATATAATGTTGATATGTTATTTAAATATTGATAATTTATTCAGAACATGAAGAATCATATTTTGTCTTGGTAAAATGTATTTTATAACATAAGTGAAATTTCATCACCAAAGTGTGTTTTCACCCACTTTGGACAGAGGTGGGTGGACACCCTATAGTATATAGATAATCTTTGTTGATTCCTGCCTGGTGGAAGCCATTATGGTTCATACTGCAAATGAGTTTGTGATAACCTTGAATACACTACACATTTGCATTTCCTGCTGCGCAGGACATTTCCTGGAACAACAGGGTGATCAAATTTGGATCTTACACCTGTAGTATTTTTAGATAAAATGTTGGAAGATGAAGCTCTATTAAAAACCCAAAACGATTACTGACCTCACACTAGTTAAAAAAAATCTGAAGACAATCTAAATCATTAGCTATTTTGCTTCAGCATGAAGCTTAATTCAACAACTTAACAATTGATTTACTGCTGCTAGCTTTCCCCTGTTTATCTCTGGCTCTAGTATTAGGCCTACTTTGAGAGCATGCGTTTGTGTGGACTCTGGATATTACAGTTTTTGTTAAGAGGTGCAGCAGGATCCCAGTTTAGGACATGCTGGCTATTTGCCAGGGCCTGTGAAAAGTTCCTAGGCCAGTCAGATCTGTTGCTGTGTTGTCATACAGTGGGTTTAAGAACATTTGAGTGTAGAGGTCAGGACACATGGGTAATCAACGGTCTGACCCGTATCCCCCCCCAGCTCAAGGCCCGTTGGCACGCAGAATGGAAAACCTTAACTCTCTGCATCTCATCTCATCACACACACACACACACACACACACACACACACACACACACACACACACACACACACACACACACACACACACACAATTACTTGCCATTGCATCTGTGTGAGAAAGTGGAAGAGTTTAATCTGTGAATGCTGTGTAAACTATATGTAATGTTACCATCCATTACTTTCTTTAATGGTAATTCCCAGTTTTACTATTTTGCAAGGGGCTTTTGTTATATTCAAACAGCTGTTCCCAAGTAAGTTGCAAGCTGGTGGGAGAGAGACTGTACAGTACTGTATGCCTGATTTGATCTAATGTACAAATCAGTATTGAAGAGCTGCATTAGTCTGACATTACTGCTGAATGACTCATATAGAAGACTAGTATTGACTGGGTTGCCTGGGAAAGTGCCATAGTACCATAACGATACTGTCAGCGCTCGCCTCGAGTATAACGCACTAACCTGTCTACTCTACTGTGTTACTGTAGGTTCCTCTGCTGCTCCTAGCCTGTCTAGCTACTAACACTAGGGTTATGTGCCTGGCATGGCATTGCATGCTCAGCTGTCAGCTTTTCCTTGCTCTTTTAGGCTGTGTTAACACAGGCAGCCCAGTTCGGATATTTGTTTTCACGAATAGGTCTGTTGACCAATAAAATCTGATGTGATTGGTCAAAAGACCAATTAGTGGAAACAAATATCAGAATTGAGCTGTCTTTGTAAACACAGCCTTGGTGGTCTACAAGTTGCCTCTCTTTGATTGTGAGAGCGTGAAAGTGTTTGTGTGTGAGAGGAGTGTGAGAGCTCTTTATCCACTATACATTACATGACTCTTGAGGATGTGTGTGTTGCTTCCCTCTAGGAGATGTGAGAGTGAGAAGTCGGGTAGGATTTGACCCAGAAGGAAAAGGTTCCTACTCGTACCTGTGCATCGACTTCCGCACCCTACACTGTGAGTATGAACCATGATAAAAACCTTCCCGTTCCTCACTACCTGCCTTAAAGGCTTTTCTCATTGCCGAAAGTTGGAGAGGCAGTGTGACGACATTTCAATTGAAATAAAATGTACATGAACTTTTCAATTAACATTAGCGAAGGGAACATTGTGCCGCGTGAGGGTTTGGCGCTTGGCAGCTGACATTTACTGTAAATATTCCAGTATAGCCACTAGCCAGCATGCTTCAACTTTGCAATCGACTTTTATCTTAACCATGTTAAATGTGTGAAAAAAATGGAACCAAACCACATTACACTCTTCAATAATGCAACAATTCACAAGCATGTGTCGACAAAGGATTTAATTTCTCGTCTGTAGGTTACTGGTTACATTTTAGCATGTCCTCACCAAGTAACGCTAGCCTATCAAATATAAGGTCTACTACCCCCTCATATGAATATAAAGGTACAGTAGACCGACCTTACAGCCTTTCATAAGGCTTCATTTTGATCAATATAATGGAAATCATTTGGCCTACATATGGTAAAAGCAAATTGTGACTGAAAACGTGGATATATATATATATATATATATATATATCAATTGAAATAAAATGTACATTGTGTTGTTTGTGTTACCTTTATTTTTTTGAGATTTTTATATATATATATATATATATATATATATATATATATATATATATATATATATATATATATATATATATATATATATATATATATATATATCAAAAAAATAAAGGTAACACAAACAACACAATGTACATTTTATTTCAATTGAAATGTCGTCACAGGAGGAGCACTACCAGAGCCCTGCAAAATGACCTCCAGCAAGCCACAAATGTGCATGTGTCTGCTCAAACGGTCAGAAACAGACTCCATGAGGGTGGTATGAGGGCCCGACATCCACAGGTGGGGGTTGTGCTTACAGCCCAACACCATGCAGGACGTTTGGCATTTGCCAGAGAACACCAAGATTGGCAAATTCGCCACTAGCGCACTGTGCTCTTCACAGATAAAAGCAGGTTCACACTGAGCACGTGACAGAGCCTGGAGATGCCGTGGATAACGTTCTGCTGCCTGCAACATCCTCTAGTATGACCGGTTTGGCGGTGGGTCAGTCATGGTGTGGGGTGGCATTTCTTTGGGGGACCGCAAAGAGGTAGCCTGACTGCCATTAGGTACTGAGATGAGATCCTCAGACCCCTTGTGAGACCATATGCTGGTGCGGTTGGCCCTGGGTTCCTCCTATTGCGAGACAATGCTAGACCTCATGTGGCTGGAGTGTGTCAGCAGTTCCTGCAAGGGGAAGGCATTGATGCTATGGACTGGCCCGCCCGTTCCCCAGACCTGAATCCAATTGAGCACATCTGGGACATCATGTCTCGCTCTATCCACCAATGCCACGTTGCACCACAGACTGTCCAGATGTGCACCACAGACTGTCCAGGAGTTGGCGGATGCTTTAGTCCAGGTCCGGGAAGAGATCCCTCAGGAGACCATCCGCCACCTCATCAGGAGCATGCCCAGGCGTTGTAGGGAGGTCATACAGGCACGTGGAGGCCACACACACTACTGAGCCTCATTTTGACTTGTTTTAAGGACATTACATCAAAGTTGGATCAGCCTGTAGTGTTGTTTTCCACCTTAATTTTGTGTGACTCCAAATCCAGACCTCCATGGGTTGATAAATTTGATTTCCATAGATCATTTTTGTGTGATTTTTGTTGTCTGCACATTCAACTATGTAAAGAGAAAAGTATTTAATAAGAATATTTCATTCATTCAGATCTAGGATGTGTTATTTTAGTGTTCCCTTTATTTTTTGAGCAGTGTATATACTGCTAAAAAAAATCAAGGGAACACTAAAATAACACATCCTAGCTATTACCATTTATACTGTTCGCTGCCCTGCTCAGAGCGGGGGCAACTGTCGGGCGAGTGTCGTGCACTACCTCCAGAGGTAGCGTTAGATACGCAGTAAGTTCACATGATTACAAAATATATAGCCCAGGGTGTTCTTTTCAAACCTCTAGAGAATCTGTCGTATTGTGAAAAGGGTGCTACTTGCTACCCACACTGAAGACTGGAATGCCAATACCCATTATTAACAACAAACCAATAGAAGAGTGACTGAATATCTCTATATACCCAGTCTCATTTCATGCACTTGGTTGTGGCATACAGTATTATTTTTCTCATGCTACCCTCACTGATCCAGTCAAATTTTATTTGTCACATGCACCAAATACAACAGGTATTACCTTACTGTGAAATGCTTACTTACAAACCCTTAACCAACAATGCAGTTCGAGAAATAGAGTTAAGAAAATATTTACTAAATGAACTAAAGTTTAAAAAAAAATCTAATCAAACAAAAAGTAATGCAAGAAATGTACATAACAATAATGAGGCTCTATACAAGGGGTACAGGTTAGTCGAGGTCATTTGTAATGTGACAATGCATAGATAATATACAGCGAGTAGCAGTAGTGTAAAAACATCAGTTAAGAAAGCTAGAGATGGAACCCAAATACATGCATACATACAACCCTACCCCTGTGAGTACTACCTTTAACTTTGTACATCTGCTACGTTCAGCCCTACCTCTGTGAGTACTACCTTTAACTCTGTAGATCTGCCACACCAGACAGATTGACTGACAGATGTTGGTGCAGATCTTATTTATTTCACACACTGATTAGTCTTCCTCGCCATCTAACACTGGCTGTCTTAATGTAAATAAGTCAGTCAACCTCAAGAATGCTTTTGTGACTGAGCAGGGTTGGTGATCAGGAAGTGAAGTTACATTTAATTCAGTCATGTCTTTTAGCGAAAAGACGGTACAATATTTAATTCAAGAATTTAATGTAAATTCATCTCCTAAATGTTTTAAATTACCCACCCCCCCCCCAAACCTGAATGTGAGTCCTGCTGTGTGACATCAGGGACTCCCAGCCCAGAAGAGTTCTCTCTCTGCCGACATACGTTTTGTGTGCGTGTTCACTTCCTGGTTTAAAAGTAATGGCCTTTCACGGAATGCTGACGGGCTTCCTAAGTGGGACCAAGGCTTTCCAGCCGGGGGGAGGGGGGGTGTGTGTGTGTGTGTCCACTGACAAAGCACAACTTGTGGTGTGTGTGAAGGCAGTAGGCTAAGAACAGGTGCCTGAGTCAGCGGTGTAAGTGTGTGTCCATCCTTGGGCAGTAGTGTTCATAGTCAACCAGTCTTAAATCCAGTGTGACCTCATTGGAATGAAGTACATCAATCATTTGTTTTCTACACGTCTCTTATTGATTTATTCTATTGTTTCATCAGTGTTCTAATTCTTATTCACTTATTCAACATTTGGTCATTTGGATAGCCCTTACTGTCTAAATTATAAGTCCACCCAAACATTTGTTGTGCAACATTGCTGAATAGGATTTAGAGCAGTTTGAGACTCTGCGGATTATCAAGCAGAGTACATTGTATAATAATTTAGTAGTGTCCCTCTTTGTCCCTTTCTGTAGAGCAGGAAACTGTCCAGTGAAACTCTCCCTTTTAAAAGTTCATATTCTGATATCCAAATAATGTTGTTAACTTGTCCTTTACTCTTATGTGTGGCCAAAGCATCAATTGGAGAAAAACTACTAACTCCCCACCTCAAACTTGTATCTCAAACAGACGGTTAAAAAAATTATGGCCACTTCCTCATACTCCTGGGGAGGATGAGCTGGCCAATCAGCAGTCTACCTGCATGAATATTTTTAATGACTGGTATACACACCATTCTGTTGTTGGGGTACGCCCACACCATTAATTATGTTTTTGGGGTACACCCACACCATTCCAACACAGTAAAGCTGCTTTTTAACATATAGTTTTCCTTTAAATTATTTTTTTTATTTCACTCATATATTGTAAGTAATTATAGGTCATATTTCATAGAAATCTGGAAACACTGAACAGTTACTTTAAATCTATGCATTATATTTCTATCTACCATGTTTTAAACCGTTCACTTCTAAATAACTTAGATGTTCTAAGCCTTTGTCTCTGTGCCTTCAGCCTACTCAGACTCTAGTCTTATCCCTGGTCCTGGCTTCAGTTCGGCTGGGCCTGTGTCTGGCAGGAGGCTCCGCAGACTGCTCAGCTTCCAGAGGTACCTGCACTCCTCCCGTCTGCTCCGGGGAACACCCCACCTCAACCCCCTCCACATTCTGGATGAGGACTACACGGGACAGGCCAAGGTCTGATGCTCACACTCTCTTAGCCAATCATATACTCGTATGCATGCATACACAATTCATATTTCTGTCTTAACACAGACCTACATTTGCATGTTTTCTCTTGCAGTGTATGCTGGAAAGGGTCGCGACCTGGAATTTCGACATTTTCCTCTATGACAGATTAACCAATGGTATGTTTCTGACATATCCGTCTTTCTCCCAAAAGCCTTCGCTACATATTTGTATTCAAATGTATTTATAAATCAATCAAATGTGTTTATGAAGCCCTTTTTACATCATCAGATGTCATAAAGTGCTGTACAGAAACCCAGCCTAAAACCCCAAACAGCAAGCAATGCAGATGTAGAAGCACGGTAGCTAGGAAAAACTCCCTACAAAGGCAGAAATCTAGGAAGAAACCTAGAGGAACCAGGCTGGCCAGTCCTATATTGATTGTGCCGGGTGGAGATTATAAGAGTACATGGCCATTTAAGGCCAGATTGTTCTTCAAGATGTTCATCATCCTCAGAGAATAAGCGAAACAGTGTAACATTACTGCATAGGCCTCCTTTCGACTCAGGCATTTGTAGACTATGGCGCTCTCTGGTGTTTGTTTTGATGAATGCTGTGTAGAAGTGGAATGGTTGTTTTTTTCCCATAGATTTTCTTTGCAATGTTGATGCTATTGCAATGTTAAACTCCACCACAAACACAAAAATACATAACTACCTACCCCCAACACTATTCCCGACCAGATCTTTAAACTACATATACCATGTCTCCCCTCTCCATGCAGGAAACAGCCTGGTGACGCTGACCTTTCACCTCCTTAACCAGTATGGTCTGTTGGAGCTGTTTCAGCTGGACATGGTAAAGCTGTGGCGCTTCCTGGTCATGGTGCAGGAAGACTACCACAGCCTCAACCCCTACCACAACGCTGTGCACGCCGCTGACGTCACGCAGGCCATGTACTGTTACCTGCGAGAACCCAAGGTGTCAGACGGCTGTTACTCCATTGTATAGAAAGTATTCAGAAGTAACTTACTGGGCTATTGACCACCTTATCCCACTGAGCTAAAGCCTAGGCATTAGCTTATGAGTCTTCAGGCCAGAGGCAAGGTTACCAATCATGTCCAGTGCATTCAGAAAGTATTCAGACCCCTTCACTTTTTCCACATTTTGTTACATTACAGCCTTATTCTAAAATGGGTGTTTTTTCCCCCTCATTAATCTACACACACACCCCATAATGACAAAGCAAAAACATTATAAATTCGTGAAAATGTGTTACAAATAAAAAAAAAACAGAAACATCACATTTACATACACTGCTGTTCAAAAGTTTGGGGTCACTTAGAAATGTCATTGTTTTTGAAAAAAAAGCAAATTTTCTTTTCCATTTTTAACATCAAATTGATCAGAAATACAGAGTAGACATTATTAGGATCCCCATTGGCTGTTGCAAAAGCAGCAGCTTCTCTTCCTGGGGTCCACTTTAAACATAATACAGAACATCATTAGACAAGAATAGCTCAAGGACAGAACTAAATACATTTAAAAAAAACACATGTAGCCTACATATCAATGCATACATACAAACTATCTAGGTCAAATAGGGGGGAGGCGTTGTTAATGTTGTAAATTACTATTGACTGTTGTAAATGACTATTTTAGCTGGAAATGTCAGATAAAAAAAAAGGAATATTTACAGTCCCATTATCATCAACCATCACTCCTGTGTTCCAATGGCACGTTGTTAGCTAATCCGTTGATCCCTTTAAAAGGTTAATTGATCATTAGAAAACCCTTTTCCAATTGTTAGCACGGCTGAAAACTGTTCTGATTAAAGAAGCAATACAACTGGCCTTCTTTAGACTAGCGGATTATCTGGAGCATCAGCATTTGTGGGTTCAATTACAGGCACAAAATGGCCCGAAGCAAAGAATTTTCTTCTGAAACTCGTCAGTCTATTCTTGTTCTGAGAAATGAAGGCGCTTCCATGCGAGAAATTGCCAAGAAACTGAAGATCTCGTACAACGCTGTGTCCTACTCCCTTCACAGAACAGAGTAAACAGGCTCTAATCAGAATAGAAATAGGAGTGGGAGGCCCCGGTGCACAACTGAGCAGGAGGACAAGTACATGAATGTCTAGTTTGAGAAACATGCGCCTCACAAGTTCTCAACTGGCAGCTTCTTTAAATAGTACCCGCAAAACACTAGTCTCAACGTCAACAGTGAAGAGGCGACTCCGGGATGCTGGCCGCCTTGGCAGAGTTCCTCTGTCCAGTGTCTGTGTTAATTTGCCCATCTTAATCTTTTTTTTTTTTTATTGGCCAGTCTGAGATACGGCTTTTTCTTTGTAACTCTGCCTAGAAGGCCAGCATCCCGGAGTTTAGTACTTCACTGTTGTTGTTGAGACTAGTGTTTTGTGGGTACTATTTAATGAAGCTGCCAGAATAAGGCTGAAATGTAACCATGTGGAAAAGGGGGGATGAGCAGAGAAAAGTATGCCTACGTTCCCTGTCTCTCCGTAGCTGGCCAAGTCCCTGACGTCCTGTGACATCCTCCTGGGCCTGTTGGCAGCCGCCACTCATGACCTGGACCACCCGGGAGTCAACCAGCCCTTCCTCATCAAGACCAACCACTACCTGGCCAAGCTCTACAGGGTGAGAGCACATCGCTGGTACATTCCACAGCTCCTGTCGCTTTCATATTAGACATGGCTGGAAGACACTAGATGGCCATGTTCAACAGGACAAAAGTGTTGATAACTTGACCTAGTTCATGGTTTATTTGTTATTTTAAGATAACGTTGAGGTCTATGATTGATTGCACTTAGCAGCGCAGGATTACAGCGTTCTAAAAATGCTAATGTGTTTGTAGAACTCCTCTGTTCTGGAGAACCATCACTGGAGGTCTGCAGTAGGTCTGCTCAGAGAGACCGGCCTGTTCTCCCACCTGCCTGCTGAGGATGGGTCAGTGTGTTCATTTCTTTTCCCAGTGCCAAGTGATTTAATGACTCTGTTTTTAAATAAATGTAATGGCAAAATGTCGATTTCCGCCTAAATAGACATACCCAAAGGTAACTGATTAATGTATAATTACATGATTCTGACATGCAAAAATTTGGAAAGGAGACATCTGGGAGATTATGAGGAGTGAATAGAAGATTGAGAGCAGTTACATAGTTCACTGTACACAAGTGATCTTTCTTTTTTATTTGACCTTTTATTTAACTAGGCAAGTCAGTTAAGAACAAATTCTTCTTTTCAATGACGGCCTAGGAACATTGGGTTAACTGCCTGTTCAGGGGCAGAATGACAGATTTGTATGTTGTCAGCTCATTTGAACTTGCGACCTTCCGCTTGCTAGTCCAATGCTCTAACCACTAGGCTACCCTGCCGCCCCAGCTATAAGTGAATTATTGATGACAGGAGCTGGAAACACGTCGGATGGTTTCCACAACATGTGAACAGGATCAGGAAAAAAATGGGATTGATCGATCTAACAACTAGAAATGGGCAGATTTTTTAGTAAGTGGTGTCAGGTATGGTCACGGGACGTTTCCAAGTGTCCCTAAACCTCTTCAAAGTGGAATATGTCTTTAAATTAGATTTATTCCAGTGCTATTACATATTTGCAATCCCTAAATGCTATTTGTTCCGTATAAAAACACAATTTCTACCATATCAACCTCACCCGAACAATTTGGTGGGGTTATGGAGCATCCAGGAAACATTCAAGGTGTACATTCAGTGTCCAAATATGGTAATTGCACTGTTTTTGCACACTGGAAAGTTATTATTCACTATTGTTTATCTATCCATCTTCGGGCCTGACCCTGCTCTCTGATCCAAGGCAATTTCCTCATCTGATTAGGTCAACCTTTCTAAATGAGCGTACACCGTTTCATGGCCTAAACTACTCAGAGTAATCATTCACCAAACAGGATACAAAAGAACTACAGTTTTAACTTGAAACATGTTCCATTTTTAACAGAATCCATCAGGCTAGGCGTGATACCCCCCCATGTAGCTCTTGCTCAAACACAGACCAAATGGAAGCTTACCTTGTAAGATGTTTGGCGAAAACGTTGTGTAAAATTAACATATTGATTCTCAGGGCTGGTGATCAGTAACGGTAGGTCACAGGTAGACAAATAAGATATCCTCATGCTCTGTGGAGTCCCGGCTTTCAGTGTGTCAACGTATTCCGTGTTTATTTCGTTTATACTTGACCATGCTTAACATAATGTAGGTAGCAGCCATCTTAAATGAGGTCATTGGCTCACTCTGCCTTTATAAATTCTAATGCCCATATGTGGTAGTAAGTCACACCAAAGATTTGAAGGCACCAATCAATAGCCAAGAGATTCCTCTTTCCGCAGACAACCTGCTTTTGGAGATAAGGACTACTGTTCTCATATCAGACTGAATTGAATTTTTAAAAATCAAATGGGGTCCCCAAATATGGGGACTTTACATTTAAGAGGTTTTAAAGATCAAGGTAATGAGTTGTTGTACACTTGAGTATGGTAGTAAAACGCTTAAACATATTTAATGAATTCCTCTGTTCATCTCCTCAGGCTAAAGATGGAGCACCAACTGGGTTCTCTTATCCTGGCCACTGACATCAGCAGACAGAACGAGTACCTGGGGAGGTTCAGGACACACCTGGACCAGGATGACCTGTACCTGAGCAACGCCAGCCACCGACACTTCATCCTCCAGGTGTGTGCCTGGGTAGAACCAGCCATTTTGGTTCTTATCAGCTGGAAACTGTGGGGTCTGACTGGCTATTTTGTCTCTTAACTCCTTGCAGATGGCTCTGAAGTGTGCAGACATCTGCAACCCCTGCAGACCCTGGGAGCTGAGCAAACAGTGGAGTGAGAAAGTGACGGAAGAGTTCTTCCACCAAGGTATTCTCTCGTTCTTCCTTTCATTCTGTATGATTATCATTCTCCCTCTACCCTTCTTAATCTTCAGCAGTCTTTTCACCTATCCTGTTGATTTCTGATCAGTGTGTGCTGTGTTGTCTATCCCTCTGTAGGAGACATTGAGAAGAAGCACCGACTTGAAGTCAGTCCACTGTGTGATAGCCAGAGTAACTCCATGGCAAACATTCAAATTGGTGAGTTTTTATGACGATTTCTAGTTTAGTACTAGCTACAATACATTGATATAAACCAGAAGCTCTCTTAGGCTTGCATCTATAACCCTGTGTGTTTCCCTATCCCTGTCTTCCTTCCTAGGTTTCATGACGTACGTGGTGGAGCCTTTGTTTGCTGAGTGGGGCCGGTTCTCTGACACGCGTCTGTCCCAGACCATGTTGGGCCACCTGGGGCTGAACAAGGCCAGCTGGGGTGGGTTAGTACAGCAGGAGGGGTCCTCTAGCCCCGAGGAGCTGGAACCTAGCAGCCCTGCCTTCTTCACCATGTCAACGCCCGCCGTCACCGAGTCAGAACCAGAGTCTGCCTCTGCTGCGGAACCCATAGCTGTCACCACGGCAACAGCCACAGGAGAAACCAACTACAAAGAAATACCTCAGGGAAGCAAAGAGTCCTGACACTCCATGTTTGCCCTTAGAACCCTGACCCCTGACCCTTAACCGCTAGCCTCAACACACACTGGGGAGAGGGTGGGAGGAGCGGGGTATGGCCTTTAACCCCCCCACTACTCCCACTGCCCCACCAGAACAGTACTCATGTTTTTGTTGCCTTTGCCTCCCATATTTGACAAACCACAGATTTAATTTATTTCGTTTTTTAATTTTTTTCCTTGACATACATAGATACTGCTACTGTAGTTAGTATTTTTATTGGCTTATTTTATTTATTTATTTGTCTCTGTAGTTTTAGCCTTACTAATGTAACACCACCATTTTGAAGGCGAAGTGCCATTTTCAAACAAAGTTCTGTAGGACGATTTGAAACACACTGAGTATTGAAGAGATGCTCTCTAAAGACCGCACAGAGATGCCGTGATGTGTGTTGATGCATTTGTAAGGAATCTTCTTCCTGAAGATAATGTGACAAGCCCAGTCCTTTTGCTGCCTCTATGAAGACTGTTTACAGATGTCTTGTTTGTTTGTACTTGTTGTCCATTAGAAATGAATCATTATGGTTCCGCGATATGCCTTCTAAGCACAGATGCGAAGAACCACTAGTGTTTGAATTGTCGACTCACTGCTGAAGTTGACTGACACACACACACACCAGATGCCATAAAGAAACACCCCCTGTGCTCCATTGTATTCGTCTCTTCCTTGCACTGCCAAAAGACTGAAATATTGGACACAACTTCTGTTCTGAGAGAACTTGGGTTAGACAGAATGGTATTCTAGAATGTAACTAATATGAAGAAGCATTGTTGTTAGTGACTGTAGAGAATGCATGACCTCTAACCCTGGACCAGTCACTGAGGCATAGTACACACACCCCATCTGAAAACTCTCATCACCACTCACGAAGGGTGGACTGTAGGAGGGAAGTTTACTGTGGTTTAGCTACCTGTGAAACAGCTGTTTACTGAATGGGACTCTCTCAGAACGTCTCTCATTATCATCATAGCCACATGCAACCTAGGACTGCTGTACTGATGCCTTATAACTATGCACACTGCGCTAAGTGACCAAACCAGCTCCCTACCACTAGTTCTTTTAGTAATCTCATGAAGTACATCGTGTGCTTGTCCTCTTAATGCACTGTCTGATTTTCTTTTGCCTTTTTGTGAGGAAAAATGAACTCAAAAACACATTCTGTATATAAATGTTTTTTTAGTGTTTTTTTTACATTCCATCTCCATTTATACATTTTTATTCTGTAGACTGCACAAAGATTTTAATAACAGGTGCTTTTTCCTATTTTAGCTGATTTTAGTATTTTCGCTGTAAGACTGTTTACAATTTGTTGCGACAGCCATTTTGGGAAGAAGACTTGTCAAGCCATTTTGTACAGGATTTGCCGTATTGACCTTTTGATACATGCTTGTTGCCGTTTACATTTTCATAAATAAAACCAGTTGACATGAAAGACTGTTACTGAGAATGATCCAAGTGAACTTTGACCGTGATAGAAGTCATATACAGGGATGTATTGAGGTGAAATCTTCATTGTAGCTAGAAATGTAAGGAATAGAGTTTACAGGACAGTACTTGTTCAACATCATACACCGTTTGGTCCTTTTGTAGCTCAGTTGGTGTCGCTTGTAACGCCAGGGAAGTGGGTTCGATTCCCGGGACTACCCATACGTAAAATGTATGCACAGATGAGTAAGTCGCTTTGGTTATAAGCATCTGCTAAATGGCATATTACCCTCCTGGGGACATGAACTGTAGTCATTCACTGTTCAACCTTGATGCTTGGGATTACTGGGCTCAGGCTAGAGGTCGACCGATTATGATTTTTCAACGCCGATACCGATTAAGTCGATACCAATTAATCGGCTGATTTAAAATATATATTTAACATTTTTATTTTTTACATTAATTTTTTATAAAACGTTTTTAAACATTTGTAATAAATTACAATACTGAATGAACTTATTTTTAACTTAATATAATATATCAAAATAAATTTAGCTTCATAAATAATGCAAAAACAAAGTGTTGGAGAAGTGCAATATGTGCCATGTAGAAAAAAAAAAGCTAACGTTAAAGTTCCTTTCTCAGAACATGAGAACATATGAAAGCTGGTGGGTCCTTTTAACATGAGTCTTCAATATTCCCAGGTAAGAAGTTCAGTTGTAGTTATAGGAATTATAGGACTATTTCTCTCTATACAATTTGTATTTCATTAACCTTTTGAGTAGGGAACAACTTTAGGTGCTCTGCCAAGTCTCCGTCTCTCACCTCGCTCCTCCCTGGGCTCGAACCAGGAACACGACAACAGTTTGAAACGCCACAAAAGCCATTGCAGAGCAAGGGGAACACCCCACTCAACTTTGAAACGCTATTAGAGCGCACCCCACTAACTAGCTAGCCATTTCACATCACATCTTTCTGCCAGCCTGATTTCGGGAGTTGATAGGCTTGCAGTCATAAACAGCTGCTGGCAGCTTTGACTGAATGCTTAGGAGTCTGCTGCTGCCTACCACCGCTCAGTCAGACTGCTCTATCAAATCATTGACTTAGTTATAACACACAAATAGGAGCAGTAGGTCATTAATATGCTCGAATCCGGAAACTATCTTGAAAATAAATGTTATATGGAACCATTCAGTATTTCATCGAATGGGTGGCATCCATCAGTCTAAATATTCCTGTTACATTGCACAACCTTCAATGTCATAATTACATAAAATTCTGGCAAATTAGACAGCCCAAACTGTTGCATATACACTGACTCTGCATGCAATAAACGCAAGAGAAGTGATTATTTCACCTCATTAATATTGCCTGCTAAACTGGATTTATTTTAGCTAAATATGCAGGTTTAAAAATATATACTTGTGTATTGATTTTAAGAAAGGCGTTGATGTTTATGGTTAGGTACACATTGGAGCAACGATACGCACCGCATCGATTATATGCAACGCAGGACATGCTAGATAAACTAGTAATATCAACCATGTGTAGTTAACTAGTGATTGTTTTTTATAAGATAAGTTTAATGCTAGCTAGCAATTTACCTTGGCTTACTGCATTCGCGTAACATCCTCGTGGAGTGCAATGTAATCAGGTGGTTTGAGCGTTGGACTAGTTAACTGTAAGGTTGCAAGATTGAATCATTGAAAATAAGAATGTGTTCTTAACTGACTTGCCTAGTTAAATAAAAGGTGTAAAAAAAAAAAATATTCGAACAACTCGGTTTCCAAAAATTTCCGATTGTTATGAAAACTTGAAATCGGCCATTCCGATTAATCGGTCGAACTCTAGCTCAGGCAATGTGGAAACAGTCCACTTTATTTACCCAAGATGTATCTTGAGGTGACATTGATTAGACAAACATTCCATGCACACAAAGTATCATTTTGGTTTTATTCATGAATTTTCTTTCAAGTATGGAAGACATTTCACAACACAGATGGTGTTTTACATCAAGTATCACTGACAGTTGAGTTGTCCATGTTCTCCCACCATGCAGTTCAAGTTCAAAGCTTAAACACACTGAGCAGGAAATAGATATCGGTACAGCACATAAAGTATGTCAATGATAAACACACTGGTCATTGATTGTCTTAGTGTTAGATTTATCTGAAATGTTTTCCCCCTAAATAGTCATATTGGTCATGCCATGTCTGTGTCAAGGTATGCAGAGAACACCTTTGTTATTCCACAAAAAATATGAAGTATGAAATTCTTAACGAGCCACAGAATATATCCAAGAGGAACGGCGGTTATAGTATGAAATATTCTTAGCATCAAGGCATCTGGATATAAACAGAGGGATACTCAGCTTGTCATCAAGTAACACTACCTCCCCGGATACCATTTGGCTTCTAACCATAACACAACTGAATGATAATGCCAGATCAGGAACACAATGGAACAAAAATAATAATCATGCCCAGCATTGGTAAGTTGTAGTTAAAATGACTGGTAGACCCCAGTGTTAAGCTTTAGTTCAACACTAACCTTGTTCCCCCCAGACTGCATTAAGACAACACTGTCACCATAGATTCATTTGGTCCAGTCTTCATACTGAGGTACTGTATGGTAACAGTGTTTCCAGAAACAGAACTGGTCCCAGTTCAACTCAAAAAAGCTAAAAGAGAGCCAGTCTAAAACAAAACATAAATACAATTACATCTCAACCATACATGCTTTGATAACAGCTACAACTTCATTATTTGTATCAAGTATGAACTAAATTCAGTTCAAAACAAAACATAAATAAGAGATCTAGAAATCAGAAATTAGACTGTTTTTGTAAATTGCATTCTAGTCAATGGCCCAATACTCTACAAGAGGGACCAAATGACAGTGTTCCCTCTCCTCTGCATACATTTCTCTCTACCCACAGCAAGCAGTAGACAGCAAATACCCAGTGAGGCAAAGAGAAATACAACTGCCTTGAAAAGGGCATGCAAATAGGATACACCTTTCCATCTGTGATTTAGAGAAGGTTCATTCCCTTATAGAAATGTAGTTATGAACAGTTGTCAGCTGAGAGGAATGTTAGGAGTCTGTAGTGTCAGTGTATATCCAGAACATAAAACACTGGTGTGCCTCATATTGGAATTTAGTTATGATAACAAAAAATAAAGATGTACAGCAAATCTGTACAGCAAAGTTTGACCTTTAAGATCAAAGACTTTGAAACTGGCGTCATTTAAGAAACAAAAATAGACATTTGATTAAAACAAGTTAAAATCGAAGTGGTACACACAAAAACGGATGCTGTATGTTATCAAAGTGCAAGAACTGAAGAAGACTGAGGCAATGCAACACTGTTGGTGAGCAGGACTGGAGAGCAGATGAACTGAATATCTAGTCAGAAACCACGTGTCCATCCAGAGACAGCTGACAAACCGCTTCATAAGGCACTTAAAGTGTCCACGACTGTCTGAAGGTCCAGAACCCTGAACAAGTCCAGAATTCCATCCCATCTCTGTGGGTGCTCAGAGGAGATTTCTCTTGCCAGTAGATTTCAACATGTGCTGCCCAAACTACAGGATGGGAAAAGAGACAGAGGAGCAAATGAGTTTCCAAACGTATCAAATATTAGATCAGAAACCTTTATAAAGCAAAAAGGTTTGTCATGCTTGCACGTCTCTTACCAGGGGGGTGTCTGGGCGTGGTTTCACTACAGGGGCTGGGGTTTTCAACCGGGACTGCCTTACCTAGAGGTGTAGATGGAAAATGTGTAGATGGAAAATGATACAGTGTAGATGGAAAATGATAAGGCCCAAAATGAGGATTCCCAACAGAGAGTAATGTAGTATCCGTGTTGCTCTTACCAGGGGAATCTCTACTTTCTTGTTGGTCTTGGGGAATTCAAAACAGAAAGGTTTCAGTTCAGAGGCTGGGAAGTCAAACTCCTTGTCCTCACTGCTGTTGTGGCGATAGCGATGGGCGAACTTGCGCTTCAGGGCATTAGCGATAAGAGACGCAGCGTCTGTGGGCTCTGTTGGTTTGGCTTGGCTCTCCTCTGGCCGTCTGGACAGGAACGCACAGGGATTAAGGGAAAATCAGTACAGGTTTCAGTTAATAAAACAAGAGAGTTGTGTCCATCTTCTGTAATGTAGAAGTCAGACCATGAACACGGTGCCTACCTCTTGGTGGGGCGCAGCTTGACTTTGCCAATGTCTTTGAGCACGTCCAGCATATTGGGAACCTCTGCCTGCTTGGGCCCCTGGTCCAGCAGTGTCTGGCCCTCAGTCTTCTTCCCACGGCGCTCCTGGATGAGGTCAATGACTGAGAAGCTCTGCTGGAGCCCCATGAGTGGAGGTGGAGGTGGAGGAGGCGGCGGCGGAGGAGGCGGAGGGACGCAGGGTGGAGGAGGGCCGCCTGGGGCGGGAGGACCTCCTGGGGATAAGAAATGTACAGATTCGTCTGACAATTATTCCATGAAAAGCTGCCATCTTCAGGCAGATATACATCATTACAGTGGAAAAAATAGAACTCTTACCCAACAAAGGAAGGGGCTGAGACACAGTTCTGTTTTGAGAATTCTTCTTTACCTTTTAGTGTGTGTGTGTTCTGCGGTCTCTCTCTCGTACCTGGTGTCAGTGCGTTCTGCTCCTGGGTCAGTACTATCTGTGCGATCTGGGCTCTGAGTTTAGCCAGCTCTGTCTCTAGAGCACTGATCTTCTGAATGGCCTCATCGTTGCTGCAGGTCTGACCCTGGGGCTCTGGCTCAGCCTTGTGCAGCCTGGGTAATGACCTCCGTCTGGGCAAAGTTTGTTGTTTGGGCTGAGGCGGGTGAGAACGAAACATGAGCCCTGACGGTGCCTCTGACCTGAATGGGGCCGATGGTATACAAGCACCATATTAGAAAGCAGGAAAGAGATTCATGGAGTAATACACACATGGAAAATTAACAAGCGCAAAGGAACTCCCTAATAAGCACAGTGTGGGTCAATAAACAGGGGCAACATCACGGCTTGAGAAAGGCTGCCTGTGCTAATGCCCTCGCTTTTCTTACCTCAGTCTCCCAAATCCAAACCAGTCATTTTTCTCCTCCTCGTCGATCCAGCAGACATCAGCCAGAGAGGCCAGCAGTCCATTCCGTCTCCCGGCGCTATTCAGGACACTACTGTCCTCAGTGTAAGGATCGAGCTGAGACACAGGGCAGCCATGTTAATTAATACACAAACATTCTGTCTATTTAACCACGTGAGGTATTCTCTTTTCATGACTCAAACTTCATTCACACTATTGGAAACCTACCCTGACAGACATTTGATTGGCTAAGGTTGACTTTTAGAAATGGAGCACATGACAGCAACTGAAGTAAGCCATTTTGATGCCGTCTGTCAGCCTGTCGAGGTCCATTCTTAATTATGCAGTCTGTCAACAACCCGTCGAGGTCTATTCGTATGCTGTCTGTCAACATGAGCTTAAAGTCATAGAAAAAGACAGATACCTTTCAGGGGACAGTCCAAGAGGACCAGTGTTTCACCTATATTTATTTAGCAGCGATGATCCAACTATACCTACACACACTGAGTATACAAAACATTAAGGACACCTGCTCTTTCCACAATAGCTTTGACCTGGTCAGTCTACGACCCCTTACTGACATCACCTGTTAAACTCACTTCAGTGTAGATGAAGGGGAGGAGACAGGTTAAATAAGGATTTTTAGGCCAATCAATTTTTAAGACAGTCGAGACATGGATTGTGTTTGTGTGCCATTCAGAGGGTGAATTTGGAAGACAAAAGACTTCAGTGACTTTGAACGCGGTATGGTAGGTGTCAGGCGCAACAGTTTGAGTGTGTCAAGAACTGCAACGCTGCTGGGTTTTTCACACAACAGTTTCCCGTGTGTATCAAGAACGGTCCACTCAGGCAAAGATTGAAGTGCCCTTGAACGGGGTATGGTAGGTGTCAGGCGCACTTTTTTGAGTGTCAAGAACTTCAACGGTGCTGAGAATTGAGGCAAAATGTTTGGTACAGTAATCCATCTACCTCAAGCATCAACAAGTCAGTTCATTACATTTCTGCCCTGGTCAGTTTGAGTGTCACCAAGTCAAGAACTGCATCAACACAAGAACAGTTCGTAGGGAGCTTCATGAAATGGGTGTGCTGCTGGGTTTGGACTCACACAACAGTTTCCCGTGTGTATCAAGAACGGTCCACTAATCAAAGGACATCAAGCCAACTTGACAACTATAGGAAGCATTGGAGTGAACATGGGCCAGCATCCCTGTGGAACGCTTGACACCTTATAGCATCCATGCTTCGACAAATTGACGCTGTTATGAGGGTGAATGGGCAAGACAAAGATTGAAGTGCCCTTGAACGGGGTATGGTAGGTGTCAGGCGCACTTTTTTGAGTGTCAAGAACTTCAACATTAGTCAACAGTACAAAGTTACTGTTGTAGGTTGCCTGATGAACTGACCTAAAACAGACATACTGCATTCCTCACAGAAAGGAAGGACAGCTAAAGGTAGGGAGAGAAGAAAACACAGTAATGACAGGAAAGATGAAGGTGAAGACTGAGCAGTGCTATGATAACATGACTATCTAAATTCACTGTTGTGTTCTGTGGAACTGGAACTTTCTAATGCTAAAAAATATAAATACAATTGGGATCAGACTTCAAATCTAAACATTAAAAAGGCACCTTGATATTTTATTACCAATGTGGAGCAACATAGCCTAACTTCCCTAAACATTAAATCAGCACCTCGGTCCATGTTATTGGTCTCATGACGTTTCCTATTCTGTTTAGTGTTGAAGCATCAAAACAAATGAACAAGCTGGCAAACACTCTTGATGAGGGTGACTTGACAGAATACATCAGGCCAGAGAACACCAAGATAACGTGACACTTGAGCACAAGGTAAAGAGCAGTGACACAGAAACAGTGACAGACACGGAAACAAAGTCACATGGAAACAATGTCCCACACAGATCATACTCTGTCAAAGTATGGCGGACATGTTATATGCCTGCCTCCTCTGTCGCAGAAACAGTTTTACCTGAAAATGGACCCTGGGGCATGGTTTAAGGGGAAGATTGGTGGCTATTCTTCTCACAATACTCCTTGAGGAGCCATACGCCTTGCCTGAAAAGCCAAAGGCCTGTCAAAATAAACACACAGGTCTATGGTTAAGTACTAGAATCAAGATAATCGGAACATCACAATTAAATCATGCCTTATAAGACAGTATAGTAGAAGTACAGTATAGTGGAAATGCCATTCAGTCCTCCTCTACTTCTGGGTATACATACTGTAGTTGCTACACCAGCTGGTTTCCATTTCCTCCTTAACTTTATTTAATGGCGAGAAGCCGTAATTTTATTTTTTATTTTCAATAGAAAAATATGCATACCTTTATGAAAACACCATTTCCCACCACCATGCCAAATTGGCTAAATGCTAATCCTGGATGTTGTGTATTGCGTTCAGCCAACCAGGTCAAAACTATTAGCGGCATCACATTGGCGAAAACCAAGACTGTACTCAGGGCAGTCTTGGTTGTAGCTAAATATGTTTGAGTTACTTCAGGAACAATTTTAGCAAACTAAGCCTTTTCCTAATCTTAACAATTATCCTAACCTGCCACATTAATTATCCAAACCTGCTGCATAATTTCTTCTAAACTGCTAAGAAAAGTCCCTCCTGCTAGTCAAAACCAGCAGACCCACCCTGAGAAATCTTGGTTTTCACTAATGCGATACAGCGCTGCCTTAGGTTAGAGGTGAAAAAACAGATTGCTGCAACCTGATTGGCTGAACGTGACAAACATCCAGGATTAGCATTTAGCCACTCTACCATGCTGGTGGTACACATATTTGTCCTGTTTTTCTCCGCTTTCACCATTAAATAAAGTTCAGGAGGAAATCGAAGCCTATGCAGCCTGAATGGAGAATGATTTAAGTACAAAACGGTTCACAAGGGATATGAATGCATTGCCGGTGGATACAATGCGTTTGGATGGTAAATGAAAACGACTCAATATCGCCAACTGCCGACCTTTAAGTAAATAATATCTGGTCTGATCATGACTGTACTCCATGGTCTAGGGGAAAATGAAAGCACTTACCAGGTCCATTTCTATTCTTGGACTTTCTTTACTCATTCTATCAATGTGTTTTCACAGAAGCAGTTGTACACAAGAAAGCATCTTCTTTGTGAGGTAGTCTGGGGGAAACAACAGGAAGACAAACAGGAGTAGAAATACCTGTAGTTAGCATTGTGATATTTTGGCCTTGCTCCTGATATTCTAAATGTTTTTGTTTTTATCCTAACCATCACTTTGGACTTCTCTTTGTATTCATACTATACGGAACAAAAACAAACACAACATGTGAAGTGCTGGTCCCATGTTTCATGAGCTGAAATAAAAGATCCCAGAAATGTTCGATATGCAAAAAAATCTTATTTCTCTCAAATTGAGCACAATTTTGTTTACATCCCTGTTAGTGAGCATTTTTCCTTTGCCAAGATAATCTATCCACCTGACAGTTGTGGCATATCAAGAAGCTGATTAAACAGAATGATCATTACACAGGTGCACCTTGTTCTGGGGACAAGAAAAGGCCACTAAAATGTGAAAACAATTTTCACACAACACAATGCCACAGATGTCTCAAGTTGAGGAAGCATGCAATTGGCATGCAGACTGTAGGAATGTCCACCAGAGCTGTTGCTTGAGAATTAAAATGTTAATTTCTACCATTAGCTGCCTCAGTTGTTTTAGAGAATTTAGCAGTACATCCAACTGGCCTCACAACCACACCAGCCCAGGACCTCCACATCCGGCTTCTTCATCTGTGGGATAGTCTGAGACCAGCCACCAAACAGCTGATGAAAATGTGAGTTTGCGCAACTGAAGGATTTCTGCACAAACTGTCATAAACCGTCTCAGGGAAGCTTATCTGCATGCTCGTCGACCTCACCAGGGTATTGACCTGACTGGAGTTTGGCGTCGTAACTGACTTCAGTGGGCGAGCGGTTCACTTATGTCAAATGCCCCATGGTGGTAGTGGGGTTAAGGTATGGGCAGGCATAAGCTATAAACGAACACAATTGCATCTTAAATCAATGGCAATTTGAATGTACAGCGATATCATGATGAGATCCTGAGGCCCATTGTCATGCCAGTCATCCACCACCATCACCTCATGTTTCAGCATGATAATGCACAGCCCCATGCCACAAGAATCTGTACACAACTCCTGGAAGCTGAAAATGTCCCAGTCATTCCATGGCCTGCATACTCAGACATGTAACCCACTGAGAATGTTTGGGATGCTCTGGATCAACGTGTACGACAGCGTGTTCCAGTTCCCCCCAATATCCAGCAACTTCACAGAGCCATTGAAGAGGAGTCCGACAACATTCCACAATCAACAGCCTGATCAACTCTATGCCAAGAAGATTTGTCTCGCATGAGGCAAATGGTGGTCACACCAGATACGGACTGGTTTTCTCAGCCACACCCTTACTTAGAAAGAAGAACCGCTAGAATATTTCAGAAAAGCTGACCACGACTCCAATTTGTTGATCCCTGCCTACAGACAGAAACTGAAACAAGAAGCTCCCGCGCTGAGGTCTGTTCAACGCTGGTCCGACCAATCTGAATCCACACTCCAAGACTGCTTCCATCACGTGGACTGGGATATGTTTCGTATTGCATCAAACAACAACACTGACGAATACGCTGATTCGGTGAGCGTTGAAGATGTCGTTCCCATAGCAACGATTAAAACATTCCCAAACCAGAAACCGTGAATTGATGATGGCATTCGCGTGAAACTGAAAGCGCGAACCACCGCTTTTAATCAGGGCAAGGTGACCGGAAACATGACCAAATACAAACAGTGTAGCTATTCCCTCCGCAAGGCAATCAAACAAGCTAAGCGTCAGTATAGAGACAAAGTAGAATCTCAATTCAACGGCTCAGACACAAGAGGTATGTGGCAAGGTCTACAGTCAATCACGGATTACAAAAAGAAACCCAGCCCCGTCACGGACCAGGATGTCTTGCTCCCAGGCAGACGCGTTGAGGACAATACAGTGCCACTGACACGGCCCGCAACCAAAACAAGCGGACTCTCCTTCACTGCAGCCGACGACATGAGGAAAACATTTAAACGTGTCAACCCTCGCAAGGCTGCAGGCCCAGACGGCATCCCCAGCCGCGCCCTCAGAGCATGCGCAGACCAGCTGGCTGGCGTGTTTACGGACATATTCAATCAATCCCTATCCCAGTCTGTTGTTCCCACATGCTTCAAGAGGGCCACCATTGTTCCTGTTCCCAAGAAAGCTAAGGTAACTGAGCTAAACGACTAACGCCCCGTAACACTCACTTCCGTCATCATGAAGTGCTTTGAGAGACTAGTCAAGGTCCATATCACCTCCACCCTACCTGACACCCTAGACCCACTCCAATTTGCTTACCGCCCAAATAGGTCCACAGACGATGCAATCTCAACCACACTGCACACTGCCCTAACCCATCTGGACAAGAGGAATACCTATGTGATAATGCTGTTCATCGACTACAGCTCAGCATTTAACACCATAGTACCCTCCAAGCTCGTCATCAAGCTCGAGACCCTGTGTCTCGACCCCGCCCTGTGCAACTGGGTACTGGACTTCCTGACGGGCCGCCCCCAGGTGGTGAGGGTAGGCAACAACATCTCCACCCCGCTGATCCTCAACATTGGGGCCCACAAGGGTGCGTTCTGAGCCCTCTCCTGTACTCCCTGTTCACCCACGACTGCGTGGCCACGCACGCCTCCAACTCAATCATCAAGTTTGCTGACGACACAACAGTGGTAGGCTTGATTACCAACAACGACGAGACGGCCTACAGGGAGGAGGTGAGGGCCCTCGGAGTGTGGTGTCAGGAAAATAACCTCATACTCAACGTCAACAAAACTAAGGAGATGATTGTGGACTTCAGGAAACAGCAGGGAACACCCCCCTATCCACATCGATGGAACAGTAGTGGAGAGGGTAGTAAGTTTTAAGTTCCTCGGCGTACACATCACAGACAAACTGAATTGGTCCACTCACACAGACAGCATCGTGAAGAAGGCGCAGCAGCACCTCTTCAACCTCAGGAGGCTGAAGAAATTCGGCTTGTCACCAAAAGCACTCACAAACTTCTACAGATGCACAATTGAGAGCATTCTGGCGGGCTGTATCACCGCCTGGTACGGCAACTGCTCCGCCCACAACCGTAAGGCTCTCCAGAGGGTAATGAGGTCTGCACAACGCATCACCAAGGGCAAACTACCCGCCCTCCAGGACACCTACACCACCAGATGTCACAGGAAGGCCATAAAGATCATTTAGGACAACAACCACCCGAGCCACTGCCTGTTCACCCCGCTATCATCCAGAAGGCGAGGTCAGTACAGGTGCATCAAAGCTGGGACCGAGAGACTGAAAAACAGCTTCTATCTCAAGGCCATCAGACTGTTAAACAGCCACTTTAATAATGGGAATTGATGGGAAATGTAACATATCACTAGCCACTTTAAACAATGCTACCTAATATAATGTTTACATACCCTATCCATACCCTGTACTCTATATAATCTACTGCATCTTTATGTAATACATGTATCACTAGCCACTGTACTCAATACCATCTACTGTATCTTGCCTATGCCGCTCTGTACCATCACTCATTCATATATCTTTATGTACATATTCTTTATCCCCTTACACTTGTGTCTATAAGGTAGTAGTTTTGGAATTGTTAGCTAGATTACTTGGTTATTACGGCATTGTCGGAACTAGTAGCACAAGCATTTCGCTACACTCACATTAACATCTGCTAACCATGTGTATGTGACAAATAAAATTTGATTTGGTTTGATATTTATTTCAATTGACTGATTCTCATATGAACTGTAACTCAGTAACATCTTTGAAATTGTTGCATGTTGTGTTTATACTTTTGTTCAGTGTATATATGGTGAAGTTGAGTTCTCAGCTCGTTTTATTCCCTGCCTTTTTAGGGAGCCTGTCTGAAAGCTCTCAAGCCCCCCGCTGCCCTCCATACATTTCACCTTAAGCCCAAAAGTACATTTTTAATGATTAGCAGGACAGGAAAAATTACAAATTCACACTCATCAAGAGAGCATTCCTGGTCATGCCTACACAGTGAAATCAATGGTGTACATTTAAACTCTGACAGTTTTAAAAAGTACACTATTTTCAGTGAACATATGAATCCCACTGAACTGGTGTTAAAATAACACTTTTCAAAGTGCTTAAGATTTAACTCTGTTGCAGTGTTCCACATTCAACTATTAGTGTTCAAATTAACTTCTTCAAATGAACTCTATTGTAGAGTAATGCACAACCCCTACAGTGTAAAACAGAACACTTAATTTAGAGTAAACTCGACTAAAATGAACACCTGAGGGGTTACAGTAAAATACTTTTGGGTGTTGACTGTATGGGTGTTCACTGGGTGGTGCAAAGCATCATTTGCAGATTTCCCAGGGTGCCTTTTCTTTGAGTTCATTTTTATTACCACCCATTACTATATTTGTTAGTGACAGAGACATGGTTATTGAATTATTTCCTTTTAAAAAGGCCTGTGGGTTTCACCAAGTGAGTACCTAGGTGAATGCTATCATTAAAATTAAACTCTTTGACAATACACACATCACATAAGGCCTTAATTTGATGGACTAGTTTTACCCTAACACAGTGGTTTACAGACCACATCATGCCCACAAGTCACAATATCCTGGCTTGCAAAGTTATATGTATTTCCTTTTGGAATCAAGCCAGCGTTGGGCTATCCAACAGTTTGAGTTTTTATTCACCCATTCAGAATGACGTTCAGGGTTTGGAAAGTTGATAAGAAGACGACCTAAACCATTTAAACTGGAACCACCATTTCAGTAAGGGGTGTAATAAATCTAACTAATTGATTGGATTAGTTTAAAACAATTTGTTATGTTTGTGTAGCATAAGTTTAATAAATTAATCAATGTACATGCAAAAGCATTAAAACAATATTTTTAAAAATAAACCTACTTGCAGTTGGGAAATATGATAATGATCGGCGTGATTGATGGGACTGTTTTACTATCCAATGTGTAAAACAGCTTCAATCCCCAAGCCATAAGACTGCTGGACAATTAATCAAATGGCCACCCAAACTATTTGCATTGACACCCCATCGCCCCTTTGTTTTTACACTGCTGCTACTCACAGTTTATTATCTATGCATATTCACTTTACCTCCACGTACAAATTACCTCAACTAAGCTTTACCCCCGCACAATGACTCTGTACCGGTACACCCTGTAAATAGCCTCATTGTATTTTATTGTGCTACTGTTCTTTATTTAGTAAATATTTTCTTAAAACCGCGTTGTTGGTTAGTGGGTTTGTAAGTAAGCCTTAAACGGTAAGGTCTACAACAACTGTTGTATTCAGCGCATGTGACAAATAATATTTTATAACTCTGGTTGTTAACACCAACACTGGGGGTTCTAATACACCATTGAGTGGAAATGTCACTTTTACAGAGTGAATTGAATCCTGAATTAACACTAGAAATGTTACACTGAAACACGGGCCAATTTGCTGTGTACTGCCACTGATCTGGCAGACTTGACCATAATTTACAAACAAAACATTTGTGTTGGAGTGTGCCCCTGGCTATCCGTAAATACAATTAAATAGATAATGTCCTTAATATAGGCAAAATTACATTATTTTAGGACTGACCCCAATTAGTTGACTGGTCGGTCAATAGGCGGTTGGGCAACCAATGTATTTTTTTTGAGCAGTAGCAAAGAAAAAAATATAAATATATATTTTTCGACTTGGGCTCACATATAGGACTATGGATAATCCCTAATATGCATATGGGCGTTTTGAATGAATCATCACCTTTGAAATTGCTGTCCATTTCGTTGTGTTAGGCTTTGAAACATCCACAATGACCATGCTTCTACTCAGTTTCAACCTACTGATTAACTTCTTTCTTCAAACTAATCCATCACAGTGACGTGAGTTTTAAAAGAACATACTGTTTTGACGATAAGTGTTTGACGTGATTTTTGATTGCATTTGCATTGAATCCAGAGTGGTTCGAGGGACAATAGAGCCCTGAGTACCAGGCCATTAGTGGCCTGATGATAGTTAATGAGTAGGGTACTACTAACATGTCCAGAGTGCATGAGTGGATTACCGTGAGTCAACAGTCATAACATTTTACTGTGGTCATGAAGCATTACTGCCGGTGCGGCAGTATAGTTGATTTTATTAAAGCACATAGGGTGTTGATGTGAGATTTCAAAACCATGACTAGAGAGAGACTCAACCAATACAGTAAAGAGCTGGTGTTTTTATGATTAAGTCTATGTTTAAGTTGTTATTCAGCACTGTAAATACTTTCTTCAGCCGTTGTCTAAGCCATTAAATGCATGTTCTCCCTACTTCCAAATATTAGCCAAACAGCATTGTGCTGAGCTCAACTGGAGTTTGTCCTGGTGCAGCAAAATACCCCCCAAGGGATGCCAGTTTGGATTTGGCTTCACACCAATCAAATCACATTCTAAAGCTGGGTGGACACTGCACGACTTTCAAAACCTCATCATCACTGAGCGTCTCCCATTAAACGTCCGTCTTTCCTTTAGTGTGTTGCCAACGTAGTGGTGTGCACATTAAACGATGTGAGACGGTGGTCACAAACTATAAGATTATTCACTTGGTCATGAAGATTTTCGATACTATGCTGTCTCACAAAAACTATCATGTGATTCGATTTAAGTAGCATACAGAGTTTAAATATCTAGCCAACATTTAAAAAAAAATAACATTGCTTGTGAACTTCAGAGCTGTAACGATTTGACACTTGCTTTTGTTGAAGGGAAGTACAAACGCATACTAGTAGCTGTCGCTCCTGCTTGAGGGTCTACACATTCTGGGTGATGCAAAACGTCATCTCACTGGCAAGCTCTCACTGGCTATTGCTGATCAATTTGGCGATGCACAGCTTATCACTACAAGAGCATTGCAGATTTTATGCCGATAAAATCAAACCTGTTTGAAAACATAGGGACGTCTGGGACTGCTAAAAGACGAGATCCGCAGCCCTCAGATTGAGTCTTTGACCCGCTCACATTAAAAGAGCGTCGGTGATGGCCACAAGACCTGAATAGGCAAAGACATGGGGATTTTGTCTCCAATCTCTAAAAATTGTCCAAGACAACTAAATCATGGCCAAAATTGTGTAGTGTACACCTGGCTTTCGCAAAATGTCATTGTCAGACAAACGTTTAACTAGCATGCTAAAACTGCACTTTCCTAAAACCATGGATGGAGATATGGATTTGGATCGTGGTTTTGACTTAATTCTCTGTACAGGCCAATGATTCTGAACCAACCATAAATGCATATATTGTGCCTAGATGTAACCTAGTCGGCTCACGTTAACTAGCTAGCGAATTTATCTGGTTCATTTTTGCACATGAGGGGAAGTTAGCTAAAATGCTTGCTAGCCTAGATAGCCTATGAAAACAAAAACGAAAAGCATACTGTATGACAGAGCCATAGACCGTTTTGCCAACATGAAAGAGAAGAGTCTGGTATTGGCGTTCAACTAGTCTACAAGTTGGGTCAAGTAAAAAAAATATGTTTAATTGCGCATGCAACACACACATTATATTTAGCAACTGATTGGACTAAATCGTTTTTTTGTATCTTCAATTTTTTTCCATTGTATTAAACTAAACATATATAGCCTTGTTGATGTTTAAGTTGAAATTGTGTTGGAATAGTGGAGGCAGGGCTCCTGTTGTCTTCTTGCTGACTTGCGGTAACTCTGTGGGTTCTAAATCAGTAGGTGTTTAGTAAACTGTCTAAAACATTTAACTTGCTTGACCATGCTGCAGGTTTGTTGCATGCAATATTTGCTTTGTGGATGTCATTGGACAGATGTTGCTCTCCGGTTGTGTGACGAAACAAATGTATGTGTAGTTGAATTTATTCGGCCAGTGTGGCATGTCTTGTTGTTGTCACGGGCTTATTGTATTATATCATGGTGGCGTAGGTCCTTATGATTCCAAAACCATAAAGCGACGCCTGTAAATAATGTTCAGATTGAGCGTCGGGGCTCTTACCAAAACGCCTTCATCCAACGACGTGTAATGGAAAGGAGTCATGATCGGGCTAGTGCTACGTTAGACAACTCACCGGCCTTTCAGACTTACACACAGCAACATGCTAGCAGTAGTTTGCAACTAAGCCTGGCCTGGCTTAAGTTTGGGACGAAAGCCATACATTTCTGGAAATATCCACTGCGTGACGAAAAACTTAACTAGGTTTTGAACCACTGAATCTCCTGACATATCCCTCTGAGTCTTTAGTAACTAAGCAAGTATAGTTATGTTAGTTGGTTGGTTAACTAAACTAACAATTTACTGTATATAGCTAACGAAACTTCTTGTTAACCAAGGCGTTTTGAACGTAGACAGTTAACATTGAGTCTAGCGAAAGGTAAGTCATAGAAAAGTTTGTGGAACGAATTTGATAAATAAAAAATACTTACGAGACTGACTTTGTCGACATCCAGGGAAAATGTGTTTCCCAAATCTCCACTAGTCTTGAGTAACCGCGTTCCTGGCGGAGTGAGTGGGCGGGATAAAATATTTATTTCTTGACGTATGGGTTGTTGGATATTTTTTATGAACCAATGGCCATTGAGACATTGTTTAGACTGGGCTGGTACTATAACTTTATGATACTATTATTGGCTGATTATAATAAATAACAGACCAACTGACCAACTGGAGTTCTTGTCATAAAGGACGCGGACCCAAGGACTTGGTTAACAGACAGCAAGTAACAAAATATCAAGTAACATCAATTCCTTGTCTGTAGTTTACTGTCACTGTCTTTTTTTTGGTAAATACAATACATACATACATTAGTAAATTAACCACAGCAGTAATCAAGGTCGTGACAATTTGTTCCAGTAATGTATTTATTATTTATTTCATCAGGGAAAACCCATTGAGACAAGGGTCTCATTCTCAAGGGTGCCCAGATCACAGTAATGCAACAATCGAATACAATGTGAAACAAAACAGCAATGTAAAATAATATAAAAGAAAAACTGTTACATTCATGACTTGCTTTGGCAATGTTAACATATGTTTCCCATGCCAATAAAGCCCCTTGAATTGAATATATATATATATATATATATATATATACTAAACAAAAATATAGACGCAACATGCAACAATTTTACTGAGTTACAGTTCATATAAGGAAATCAGTCAATTTAAATGAATAAATTAGGCCCTAATCTAAAGATTTCACATGACTGGGAATACAGATATGCATCAGTTGGTCACAGATACCTTAAAATAAAATTAGGGGCTTGGATCAGAAAACCAGTCAGTATCTGGTGTGACCACCATTTGCCTCATGCAGCGCGACACATCTCCTTCGCATAGAGTTCATCAGGCTGTTGATTGTGGCCTGTGGAATGTTGTC
Organism: Oncorhynchus masou masou; assembly: GCF_036934945.1. Classification (NCBI taxonomy): domain Eukaryota; kingdom Metazoa; phylum Chordata; class Actinopteri; order Salmoniformes; family Salmonidae; genus Oncorhynchus; species Oncorhynchus masou. The sequence goes on along the minus strand of NC_088241.1, from coordinate 56,167,662 downwards.
CTACTCCTATTCGATGGCTGTGCAAAGTTGCTGGATATTGGCGAAAACTGAAACACGCTGTCAAACACGTTGATCCAGAGCATCCCAAACATGCTCAATGGGTGACATGTCTGGTGAGTATGCAGGCCATGAAAGAACTGGGACATTTTCAGAATTGTGTACAGTTCCTTGCGACATGGGACCGTATATTACCATGATTCAAACTTGTTTTGATCCAAACTTGTTTTGCATGGATTCTGTGAGACGGTTAGCTTTTAACAGCTAGGACCGCAATTTCTTGTCCCGGATTCCAGCTTAACAGAGAGGTTAAAGTCTGCTTGAAATAGCCGCTAACCTAGCTAAGCTGCTAAAGTTAGCCATCAAGCTAACAAAGTTAGTCCCAGATGAGTTTTCCAATGGAGCCCTCTTTGTCTGGAGAATAAATGAATGGTTCCAGAGCTATAGGAGCTGTATCTACTACGCTTTGTTTCAGGACAAACTGGATCGCTCAGAGTTCCAATGTGGCAATTGATTGCTTGTTGAAGATTATAGCCTACATAAGAAATTTGGGAAAACGCATAGTAGAATATTTACCTTTTCTACGCCGGTGGCTGGACGGCGTTTGCACATTTTGGATTCATCTCCATCTGGTCATTTGTTGTTATCCGACTGGCCGGTGTTGCCCACAGTTCTTTTGCCAGGGGAGCCATCTCCTGCCTCTCCTCCCCCAGCTGATAGTGGAGTCGAAGGAGCACAGCAAGAGGAGCATGGCTATCAACGATGGTCGCAAATCACGAGCCGTGGAAGCCGAAGACAGTGGCCTCCCGCAAAGCAGTCTACACTCCCAACGAGAGGCCTGGACCGGATACAAACAATGAATAGTTTTGCTGCCCTCGAGCCAGACATGGGGGTACTGGAGGAGTCACCAGTGAGTGGCCCCATAGTGCTGGTTCCGAAACTGGATGGAGCCGTCCGCTTCTGTAATGACTTCCGGGGCCTGAACAAGGTCAGTAAGTTTGATGCCTACCCCATGCCCCGGGTGGACGAAATGATCGACCGCTTGGGAATGGCGAGATGTGTCAACACCTTGGACCTGACAAAGGGGTACTGGCAGGTGCCACTGGCAGCGGCCTCCCCGGAGAAGACTGCCTTCTCCATCCCGGGGGGATATACCTCTAAAGGGACATTTCAGCGACTCATGGACCGAGTCCTGCAGCCGCACAGTGAGTACGCAGCGGCTTATCTGGATGACATCATTGTGCACAGTGACAATTGGGAGTCACATCTGTGTAAGTTACAGGCCGTGGTTGAACCCCCACAAGTGCAAGCTGGGCTATGCTGAAGTGGAGTACCTGGGATATCAGATCGGGAGGGGAAATGTGAAACCCCAAGAATAAAAATATCGCTGCCATTAGGGGATGGCCGGGCCCCCGGTCCAAGTGGCAGGTCAAGTCATTCCTGGGGTTATCCGGCTACTACAGTAGATTTGTACCTAACTTTGCCGTAATAGCTTCTCCCCTCACAGATTTAACAAAGGCACGACTACCCCAGACGGTGCGATGAATGGAGGACACAGAGGCAACGTTCCAGGCCCTGAAGGATGCACTATGTTCGCACCCGGTACTCGTCACCCCGGACTTCTCAAAAAACCTCCTGGTACAGACAGACGCGTCTGACACCGTGTTGTCCCAAGAGCAGGAAGGCGAGGAGCACCCCATCATGTATGTCAGCAGGAAGCTCCTCCCAGGGGAGAAGAAATACTCAATTGTCGAGAAGGCCCTTGAGTTCACCTTGAGGAAGTTCACCCTCGTGTGGATGGCATGAGGTAAGGACACAAATGACCGTGTCACCCGCTGGTTCCTGTCCTTACAGCGATTCTCTGTCGGGTCGGGACAGGTCGGGGGCCCAGCACGGCAATGCGAACGCCCTATCCAGAAGGGATGCAAACCAGGATGTATCCCAGGAGGTAAACTCCGGGGGATGGTAATAGAGGGGAGGTACGTGAGGCGACGTTGGCTCCCTCTGCTGGGAATACGGGAGCTGGGCACCGGGACAAGTGGAGATAATTAGAGACAAGTGCCAACCAGCCGTGGAGGCTAAATAAAAGGAGCACGATGGCACACTGCTGGAGAGAAGGGAGAGAGACTGACACCAGTTAAGAGAGAGAAGGAAGACCGAGCAAAACCTAAGTTGTTTCTTTGATATATTTATTTTCTGTCTTAGTAAAGTTTTTTTTTTTAAACTACAACCTCCCTGTCTCCGTGTCAATCTCTACACGCTCAACCCAACACCCCACGGTTTACCACTGTGTTGAAACAATGAGTTATCAATGACCCAAGTCCAGCTCAGTTAATCCCTACCATGGTGTCGCTGAGTCATCACAATGCTTTAGCAAAAGTACATTACACCAGGGGCATTGGTAGACACAATGTAAGTAACCTAATTTATGTCCCTCTAACTGCCCTGAATGCCTCAGCTGATCCAACAGCTAGCTCGATTCCAGGCTGTATCACAATCAGCCTTGATTGGGTGGCATACAATTGGCCAAGCGTCGTTGGGGTTTGGCAGGGGTAGGCCGTCAATGTAAATAAGAATTTGTTCTTAACTAACTTGCCTAGTTAAAAGTTAAGACATTTGGACCTAGACTTGGCGCTCCGGTAGCAGAGAGAACATATTCATTACATAAATAGGCCCATTGAATTTTGTCTAGCTTGCCGCTCCAAATATAATTTTAACTGTTCGCTAAGTGTAGGCAAGACCATAAGCAAATAGGTAAACTGGAATATGACTAAAGAGTTAATCATGGTGATTTTTCCACAAATATACAGGTTTTTTCCTTTCCATGGTAGCAAGATTGTATCTATTTTGTTAATTTTATATTAAAATGTATTTTAAGGAGACAGATATTTCACCAGATGTGTAACTGAAGTATCTGGTTGACGGTTCCACCTCCTACCAAATATGATGGTGAGCGGAAGCCAAGTGGCAGAAGATGGAGTGAGATGGATTTTGGCCGACATTCTGCAAATGTTCTCATCGATTAAACATTTGATCTCAATACAGTTTTCTGTTTCCAAAACTAGAATGTTACGAACAGAGTGGACAAAGTTTTTTAAAACTTTACCCTTTGCCAAAGTTTCCCAAAATTACGTTGTTTAGAAGGAGTTTCAGGAGTGCAATGGCGAATTGAGTAGGCGTTCAAAGAGTAGGCGTTCCCTAATGGAAAATGCGCAACCTAGTCTCAGAGCATTTCGTATTATTCTATATGTAAATCCATTTAGTACATTAGATTACTTTGGAGTGGTTCCATAAGACAGATCGGGGTGGATGTATAACGTGGGTTGCCATAGACCGCGAAAGTCTAGCAGCCCAAAGGTTGCGAGTTTGAATCTCATCAAGACAACTTTAGCATTTTATATAATTAGCAACTTTTCAACTACTTGCTAATTTTTAGCTAAACAAATATAAAAGCAACATGCAACATTTTCAAAGATTTTACTGAGTTACAGTTCACACTTCTCCAGCGTGCCAGTGGCCATTTGTCCACTGAAGTTGGTTACGATGCCAAACTGCTGTCTGGTCAAGACCCTGGTGAGGATAACGAGTACAAGTAGGCATATGGTCTTTCCTGAGACGGTTTCTGACAGTTTGTGCAGAAATTCTTCAGTAGTGCAAACACACAGTTTCATCAGTTGTTTGGGTGGCTGGTCTCAGACAATCCTGCATGTGAAGAAGCCTAATGTGGAGGTTCTGGGTTGCCATGGTTACATGTGGTGTGCGGTTGACGGACTGCCAAATTCTCTAAAACAACGTTGGAGGACACTTAGCATAGAGAAATTAACATTGGATTCTCTGGCAACAGCTCTGGTGGACATTCCTGCAGTCAGCATGGCAATTGCACGCTCCCTCAAAACATGAAACATATGTGTCATTGTGTTGTATGACAAAACTGCGCATTTTAGAGTGGCCTTTTATTGTCCCCAGCACAAGGTGTAATGATCATGTTTAATCAACTTCTTGATATGCCACACCTGTCAGGTGGATTGTTTTGGAAAAGGAAAAATGCTCACTAACAGGGATGTAAGCAAATTTGTGCACACAATTTCAGGTAAATAATATTTTTGTGCATATGGAACATTTCTGGGCTCTTTTATTTCATCTTATGAAAACTGGGGCTAACACTTACATGTTGAGTTTATATTTTTGTTCAGTATACTTTGCAACTACTTAGCATGTTAGCTAACCATTCCCCTCACCCTAACCCTTTTTTCTAACCCTTCACCTAACCTTCAACTTTTTAGCTAACCTTCCCCTAATCCTAAACTTAACCCAACTCCTAAATGTAACCCTAACCCTTAGAATAGCTAATGCTAGTGAGCTAGCTAATGTTAGCCACCTAGCAAAAAACTCGTAACATATTATACTTTTTGCAAATTCGTAACACAGTCGTGAAAAGGACACAACAAAACCTATTCCCCCTCAGGAGACTGAAAAGATTTGGCATGGGTCCTCAGATCCTAAAAAGGTTCTACAGCTGCACCATTAAGAGCATCCTGACTGGTTGCATCACTGCCTGGTATGGCAACTGCTCGGCCTCCGACCGCAATGTACTACAGAGGGTAGTGCGTATGGCCCATTACATCACTGCGGCCAAACTTCCTGCCATCCAGGACCTCTATACCAGGCGGTGTCAGAGGAAGGCACTAAAAATAATCAAAGACTCCAGCCACCCTAGTCATAGACTGTTCTCTCTGCTACCGCACGGCAAGCTGTACTGGAGCGCCAAGTCTAGAGGCTTCAAAACAGCTTCTACACCGAAGCCATAAGACTACTCTACATCTAATCAAATGCACACCGTTGCTACTCTGTTATCTATGCATAAGTCACTTTAATAACTTTACCTACTGTACATGTATATATTACCTCGACTAACCCCGGTACCCCCTGTATATAGCCTCGCTATTGTTAATTTACTGCTGCTCTTTAATTATTTGTTACTTTTATTTCTTATTTTTCCTTAAGGTATTTTTCTTAAAACTGCATTGTTGGTAAGTAAGCAAGGTCTACACCTGTTGTATTCGCAGCATATGACAAATACGATTTGATTTAATACAAATTGTAAATCATAACATATCACCTGAAATGGGTGATGGACAGCCATAAATGAATACCTACTGTACCATACGAAACATAACCTATCATACAAAATGTACGTATAGAATAACACGAAATGCTCTGAGAACAGGTTGCAACACATGCTAGAACGCGTCAATAGGCTCTCGCTGGCTCGTGCTTGGCTCTGCCCATCTCTTTCCTTGTTCTGACCACTATGATTCACTTGCTAAACTTGGAAACCACAGGATTTGGTCTATCTTGGGTTAGTTATTAACATCTTCGGCCCTACTGCCTGACAGAAAAAAACGCTCTGATTGGCTCTTCGTCTTGACAGTCACAACGGAACTGTCCAATCAGCTGTCTTCACACAGAGGCCGTGATGAATCGTAAAATGTATGCGATAGCGAGCTAACGTTAGCTATTTGACGAAATTGTATGACCGAAACAGCTTTATTTTTTGCCTAATCGCTGTCATTGTAAAGTCAAAATAACGGGAGATCAATTGGAGAAAAGGTAATAATATGCTAATACTGACTAACGTTAGCTACTGTAGCCCAGAGAGTAATGTGTTTCTGGTTGTCCTGGGAGTGTTTTCAGAGGTTAAGCGTGGACAACAATCAATGCTACAGCAAGGTGAAGGAACCAGCTAACATTATGAATTCTTACAGTTCTGATTAGAAACATGGCCATTCACCATCACCCATTCATTCAATTTGCATGCAAACGAGTGTGGAAAAAAAGGCAATGACAAACTAGCTAGCTACATTGGCCCGCTAACCGGATTGCTAGCTAGCGGTTTTGGATATTGATCTTGCTTGCGACTGGTTGTTCAGAATAAAACTAGGGTAATTCTCAGTAAAACAAAAAAGCTCCATATATGCATTGTTTTGGTCCGTTGGGCATTTTGTTGTAACTGTGGCCTCCATAATGAGCCTTATTTGCTAACCTGCACTATGTACTGGCCCATTTCAGAACAGCCTGCTAATGTAACGTTAACAGTACCATATCATTACACTGTTTAAACGTGTGTCATAATATGTCACCACATGTAATGGACTGCCACGTTTTTTTTTTAACTAGCACTTTTTTAAAACCTGCTTTAACATAGTTCTGTTAGTAGGCTTACAGACAAAAATAATAATGGTGTTGCTTTTCATGTGACCTGTCAAATTGATTTGTTTTTCACAAATCACAATATGATGCTCATACTGATTGCAGTATTTGAACAAATTGATACATCAGTTGTTATTGGCAGTGTCTTTTCAATTGGTTGGTTTGGTCATGCAGCGAGTGTCCCACAAATAAAGGCATTAGAGACTGATGTCACCGAAACAGATGTCATTGAAATGAATACGTTCGGTACTGTACAGCTAAATCTAACTTGATCCTATTATACACACAGTGTAAAGAGGCTGATTTGATGTGCACGGCACTGGGAGAGGAGGCACCATGAGTAGGGAGCTGGATGCGCTGACTGTGGTGAACCAGCTACGAGATCTTGCAGCTGACCCTCTCAACAGACGAGCCATAGTACAGGACAACGGCTGCTTACCGGGGCTCATCCTCTTTCTGGACCACCCCAACCCTCAGGTCGTCTACTCAGCATTATTGGTAAGGCTCTTCCACCACCATTTGATCATTTTGTTGGTTATGCAAGGTCAAGAGTTTTCATTTCTCCAGGCCCTGTAATGCACAGTGGTTGAAAAATTACCCAGTTGTCATAATTGAGTAAAAGTAAAGATACCTTAATAGAAAATGACTCAAGTAAAAGTGAAAGTCGCCCAGTAAAATAATACTTGAGTAAAATTATTTAGTTTGACATTTTTTTAAGTATCAAAGGTAAAAGTGTAAATAATTTCAAATTCTTATATTAAGCAAACCAGATGGCACATTTAAAAAAAAAAAATTATATATTTTTTTACGGATAGCCAGGGGCACACTCCAACACTCAGACATAATTTAAAAACAAAGCAATTTGTGTTTAGTCAGTCCGCCAGATCAGATGCAGTCTGGATGACCAGGGATTTTCTCTTTAAGTGTCTAAATTATACACATTTCATGGCCTGCTAAGCATTCAACATGTATCGACTACTTTTGGGTGTCAGGGAAAATGTATGGACTAGAAAGTACATTATTTTCTTTAGGAATGTAGTGGAGTAAAAGATGTCAAAAAATATAAATAGTAAAGTACAGATACCCCAAAACACGACTTAAGTAAAAATACTGGAAAGTACTACTTAAGTATTTTACACCACTGGTTATGCAGAAATGTGACCTGATCCATTGATCAAAAGGAGTTGGAACAGGGAAGAAAGGTCTAGGCTAGTCTTGAGTGTACCAGCAGTGTGCACATATTCTCGTACTGCTCATGATAACAAGTGTCAGTCTGAGGAGTTTATTTACACAAGTTATGTAGCTGTCCTCTCGAGGGGTTCTAAAAGTGAGGTGGTTTGTGTGTTCTTGTCATGTGCCCCCCCCCTGCTGTCCAGTTGTGTCAGGACAGGTTAGAGTGATGGTGTGTTCTCAGGCACATCTCCAAGAATCCGCACACACATCTGAGTGGTTTATATAATAGTTCTTATTTAGTGGTGACCTGGACACTGTACTTGTTGCGTGCTTGCATTGGTTATGCAACACACACATACTTGCAGCGAGAGCAAGTACTGTGTAAGTGGCTGTTTGGCTGCTTAGCCGTGTGTGGTGTGTGTTTGTGTGTATGCGTCTTTGCTTGTCTGATTTTTAACACACACTACAGTGTTTCCCCTATTTTCTACCCCCCACCCCTTGCCGCTACAACCAATGCAACCCCCCCTTCCGCAGCAGCAGCAGCCTCAACCCTTGCCGCCACTACTGAAAAAAATCCTAGGGGAAACACTGTGTTCCCTGACGGACATAAAACCAAAGATGGTGATAGGTCAGTTTGAGGTAATTTCCCTTGTCCTTCCAGGCAGTGCGCTACCTGGCAGAATGTCGGACCAACAGAGAGAAGATGAAGGGAGAGCTGGGCATGATGCTGAGTCTGCAGAATGTCATGCAGAAGTAAGTCCCCTCCCCATCACCGCCACTGCACTGCATCAGAATGAGCAGACAGACACACACACATGGAAGCATACTGTGCACTTTTCACTTAAACCTCATCCTAGTATTTCTCTTGCTTTCAGCAGGCAATATGTGCATGTTTGCAAATGTTCTGGACAGGAAGGTTGTCTAAGGTTGACATGTAAGGATGAATTTGATTAATTCTGAATTAAAGTGGGTCTGTAAACAATTAATTTGCTGTTTCCACACATTGAGGGATTTAATGCAACCTGTCACTTGTTTTTTTTAAATATCACAATTAATCTAGTCAGTGTCCTCACTGGTTTTTGTTCAATGCTGAACAATGTTAGGGTTGCCAGGTATTTCTCTTAAGGACTGTTATATCGGGTTGTGCAGCCAAGATCTACACTTTCGGAACTGCGTCTGTCATGTTCATGTCAATTGAATTCCATTTAGCCAGGCATAAAACAATTTAATTTACCCTTACTATATACCCTTTATTATTTAGGAAACCCTCCTGTTTTAATTTATTGACCCTTATTTTATCAGTTGACTGAGAACATATTCTGCTTTACAGCAACAACCTTGGGAAGAGTTATAGGAGGGAGGTGAGGGTATGAATGAGCCACCTTTGGGTACCAAAATGGCCGACACATAGTGGTCATCCAGAGACGGCTCTCTAGTCTTTAGATGTGTGTGATGCTCCAGATAGGGTTGTTGGGTGAGAGTATCTGGAGGGTGTTTGGCGTTACGACTGCTGCTTATCACTGGCAGTAAGATGGAGATATGCCAGCGGTTGGCAGGTCCATACCAGGCTGTATGATCTTCTCCTAGGGCCCAACTCTCTGTGAGACTGACCTTTTGGCCTGGAGCTAACCAGCCAGTCACTTCAGCTAGTGACAGGCCCTGTCAAGAAGGGCCCTGTGGTCACACCGGCTCCCCCTGCTCCCATTCTACACACCCTGACCTTGGGTAGAGGTCGTTCATGGCTGGAGAGAGTGTGAACACAAGACTTAAGGGAGGGACAGGCTAGTGAAACTTCACTATGTTGGTGTTAACACCAGTCCAGTCCCAAGTCTCTACTGTTACACTCTGTGTGGGGATTAATTTTATATTAAAACTGTTTCGAGTCTTTCAATGAAAATTGGTAGTGATACTGTGTAGCTTGTGCAAGTGATACCGTGTAGCTTGTGCAAATGATACCGTGTAGCTTGTGCAAGTGATACCGTGTAGCCTGTGCAAGTGATACCGTGTAGCTTGTGCAAGTGATACCGTGTAGCTTGTGCAAGTGATACCGTGTAGCTTGTGCAAGTGATACCGTGTAGCTTGTGCAAGTGATACCGTGTAGCTTGTGCAAGTGATACCGTGTAGCTTGTGCAAGTGATACCGTGTAGCTTGTGCAAGTGATACCGTGTAGCTTGTGCAAGTGATACCGTGTAGCTTGTGCAAGTGATACCGTGTAGCTTGTGCAAGTGATACCGTGTAGCTTGTGCAAGTGATACCGTGTAGCTTGTGCAAGTGATACCGTGTAGCTTGTGCAAGTGATACCGTGTAGCTTGTGCAAGTGATACCGTGTAGCTTGTGCAAGTGATACCGTGTAGCTTGTGCAAGTGATACCGTGTAGCTTGTGCAAGTGAAACCGTGTAGCTTGTGCAAGTGAAACCGTGTAGCTTGTGCAAGTGATACCGTGTAGCTTGTGCAAGTGATACCGTGTAGCTTTATGCAAGTGATACCGTGTAGCTTGTGCAAGTGATACCGTGTAGCTTGTGCAAGTGATACCGTGTAGCTTGTGCAAGTGATACCGTGTAGCTTGTGCAAGTGATACCGTGTAGCCTGTGCAAGTGATACCGTGTAGCCTGTGCAAGTGATACCGTGTAGCCTGTGCAAGTGATACCGTGTAGCCTGTGCAAGTGATACCGTGTAGCCTGTGCAAGGTTGTCTAGTCCATTCGGAAAGTATTCAGACTTTTTCCACATTTTGTTACGTTACAGCCTTATTCTAAAATTGATTACATTATTTTTCCCCACAATCTACACACACTACCCAATAATATCAAAGCAAAAACGGGTTTTTAGAAATTGTTGCTAATTTATAAAAAAATATCAGACCCTTTACTCTGTACTTTGTTGAATCACATTTGGCAGCGATTACAGCCTCAAGTCTTCTTGGGTATGACGCTACAAGCTTTGCACACCTGTATTTGGGGAGTTTCTCCAATTATTCTCTGCAGATCCTCTCAAGCTCTGTCAGGTTGGACGGGGAGCATTGCTGCACAACTATTTTCAGGTCTCTCCAGAGATGTTCAAGTCTGGTCTCTGGCTGGGCCACTCATGGACATTCAGAGACTTGTCCCGAATCCACTCCTGCGTTGTCTTGGCTGTGTGCTTAGGGTCATTGTCCTGTTGGAAGGTGAACCTTCGCCCCTGTCTGAGGTCCTGAGCACTTTGGAGCAGGTTTTCATCAATGATCTCTCTGTACTTTACTCCGTTCATATTTCCCTCTCTCTCCTGACTAGTCTCACAGTCCCTGCCGCTGAAAAACATCCCCACAGCATGATGTTGCCACCACACTTCACCATAGGGATGGTTCCAGGTTTCCTCCTGACGTGATGCTTGGCATTCAGGCCAAAAGGTTCAATCTTGGTTTCATCAGACCAGAGAATCTTGTTTCTCATGGTCTGAGAGTCCTTTCGGTGCCTTTTGGCAAACTCCAAGTGGGCTGTCATGTGCCTTTTACTGAGGAGTGGCTTCCGTCTGGCCACTCTACTGTAAAGACCTGATTGGTGGAGTGCTGCAGAGATGGTTGTCCTTCTGGAAGGATCTCCCATCTCCACAGAGGAGTTCTAGAGCTCTGTCAGAATGACCATCAGGTTCTTGGTCACCTCTCTGATGAAGGTCCTTCTCCCCCAATTGCTCAATTTGGCCGGGCGGCCGGCCCTTGGAAGAGTCTTGGTGGTTCTAAACTTCTCCCATTTAAGAATGATTGAGGACACTGTGTTCTTGGGAGATTTTCAATGCTGCAGACATTTTTTGGTACCCTTCCCCAGATCTGTGGCTCGACACAATCCTGTCTAGGAGCTCTAAGGACAATTCCTTCAACCTCATGGCTTGGTTTTTGCTCTGACATACACTGTCAACTGTGGGACCTTAAATAGACAGGTGTGTGTGTGCTTTTCCAAATCATGTCCAATCAATTGAATTTACCACAGGTGGACTCCAATGAAGTTGTAGAAACATCTCAAGGATGATCAATGGAAACAGGATGCACCTGAGCTCAACTTTGAGTCTCATAGCAAAGGGTCTGAATACTTATGTAAATATGTTATTTTAGTGTTTTATTTTTAATACATTTGCCAACAATTCTAAAATTCTGTTTTTGCTTTGTCATTATGGGGTATTGTGTGTAAATTGAGGCTGTCATTTAACAAAATGTGGAAAAAGTCAAGGAGTCTGAATACTTTCCAAATGCACCATATATATATGTGTATATATAATAATAGCCATATACAGAAGTGTGTGTGTGTGTGTGTATTTCAGTATATGAGAGCGAGCGATATATGATCGTAAGTAAGGTTTGCTATTATTATGTTTTTAGTCAAATATTATCTGTTCGGGCTTCTTGCGGTCAATTTGCAGTCTACAAATGATTTGTAATTATGTTCCGCCCCCCGACCATTCGTTCATGAATAATCATCTCGCGGCTGAATCTAGCTGCTCATCCCTGATCTACAGCCGAGCCATGCTGTCCGCTAAGGAGCCATTGTACTTCTGTTAGCCAAGCTAACATATGCTTTAGAAATCATATTTACTGACCAATCTCGCTCTTTCAATTATGATCTATGTTCTCTGATGTTCTCTGTTGAAATAAGAAGACTTTTAATACTTCCATAGTATAGCCTAATTATTAGACATTTTAGAGACTGACAGAGACCTTTTAATACTTCCATAGTATAGCCTAATTATTAGACATTTTAGAGACTGACAGAGACCTTTTAATACTTCCATAGTATAGCCTAATTATTAGACATTTTAGAGACTGACAGAGACCTTTTAACACTTCCATAGTATAGCCTAATTATTAGACATTTTAGAGACTGACAGAGACCTTTTAACACTTCCATAGTATAGCCTAATTATTAGACATTTTAGAGACTGACAGAGACCTTTTAATACTTCCATAGTATAGCCTAATTATTAGACGTTTTAGAGACTGACAAAGACCTTTTAATACTTCCATAGTATAGCCTCATTATTAGACATTTTAGAGACTGACAGAGACCTTTGTGAATGTTTGGTTGTTTTTATGATTGTAGTGTGGTAATTTCTCCTTCAACAGGGCTGTCTATTTATACAGTAGAAAGGTTAGGTAGTGACAAGCCTGTCACAGTGGCTCTCTGTAGGGGTATGGGGACCCCCCCCCCCCTTCATGCAGCTGGACAGCTCTCTTAGCGTGCAGTTTGTCTGGCAGAGCGACGACCTTTAGAAATATCAACCACTCAGTCCAGTCGGCTCTGAGAGAGACATGGACAGGCCCAGACCACCGAGGACAGGACGCTCAACTGTAACGGAGACCGCCGTCGTCGTGTGGTACAAAGAGACAGAGTAGACATGGATACTTTTTACTGTGTATGTCCGCTTCCTTTTTGACTTGGATTCATTGCTACCATCTTGCCCTTGTCTGGATTTGAGGAGAGTACCTGACATGACGAAAAAGTTAAGGTTTATAAAATGAATGTAAAAAAAATATATATTAAAAAATCTCTAACAGCAAGTATGCCTTTGTTTCCTGAGAGAACTGTCCACATAATGATTTCAAAATGAATAGTTTTCTACTTAACCTCTTGTTGTTTCTCCCATCTCTCAGGGGCAGTTCCCCAGGGGAGACCAAGCTGCTGGCGTCTGAAATCTATGAGATTCTGCAGGCAGCTGGTAATGAGGCAGAGCAGTCTGAGGCTACCTCCTGCAGACGCAAGGCCCACTTCTTCCTGGGCTCCACCAACAAGAAGGCCAAGACTGTGGTGCTGCACATCGACGGCCTGGATGACTCGGTGAGTGGATGGTGGTGTCTCCACCTTGTACAAACACAATGACACCTGAGGAGATCAGTTTGCCAAACCAAAAATCCAGGCTGGATTCCAATCTGTTTTTTTGCTTCGTGACTTCTGGCCTTAACGTGTCTCACAGGAATCAAAACGGGTGAGGAATCAAACCTGTGTTCTTTATTGCGATAGGCTAACACATTTCGAGAAGTCACCACCACTAGAACCCCTGAGACAGGCATATTGTTGCTCTGTTGTCACGGTGACCACATAGTGTTAACGCAGGTTGTCAGGGAGTGTAGGTCAGTGTTGTAAATGTCAGCCATTGAACAGCAGGGTGTTGGAGATCAGACCTGAATACCACACCACAGGAGAGCTGCACCTGGCCCTGATCACATTACTCCAGACAGACTGTGACACACCACTCATATCGCCACACACACAGGACAATGACAGTGAGTTCTTTTGAAATGTCATGTTGATTGTTATGTTGCTGCTGTAAATGTAATGTAACATGAAACCCCTTCATATGAATAGAACGTAGATGGTTACATTTGTATCCGGAGCTGCTTTCACGTCAATATTGTCTTTTCTCGTCCTCTCATTTTGTTTATCTCCCCCCCCCCCCCCGCCGTCTCTCAGACTCGTAGAAGTCTGTGTGAGGAGGCCCTGTTGAAGATCCGGGGGGTGATCAGCTTCACCTTCCAGATGGCTGTGAAGAGATGTGTGGTCAGGATCCGCTCTGACATCAAGGCTGAGGTGAGTATGACCACACAGGCACGCTCCATCCATTAAACACTGCACTTTGGCCAGAGAAGAAGAGTTTAAAACATCAGTTGTTTTGGTTACAAATGTGTTACACAAAGACCGCCCATCTTTGTGTTCCTCAGGCACTGGGCACAGCGATCAACTCCACCAAGGTGATGAAGGCTGCACAGGTGGTGAAGGGAGAGGATGGAGGAGAGGTGAGTAGAAGGAGGGGAGGCATAATACTCACATCAAACTCAACTTTATTTAAAGTGCATTTTATTTATTTTTATTTCACCTTTGAAACCAAATTGCATTGTGGGAAAGTGCATTTGAAATCGCAACATTTTATGGTCAAATGAACAAGATTTTAAAAACCTGAAGGTAATAAAATATATTAATAAAAGAACATCAAACAAAAAAACTTTTGTAAAATAATAGTGAAACCATTGTCTTAAAGGCCAAGCTAAATAACTGTTAAATAATTTATCAAAGACCAGGCTGAAAAAGGTGAATCTTCAAACGTGATTCAAAGATCTCAACTGTGACCGGTTGCCCTGTTACCTGACAGGGCAAGTCTTTGTGGTGGGTTATATTCTCTAACTCAAAAGGTCCACACCCAGTGGGAGTAGGCATGGTAGAGCTCTTTACCAACTCATATGGTTGGAGATGCTTCTGTCTCTCTGTGCTGGGGATGGTAGTTATTTGGAGTGACTGTGATATCTCTCTGTCCTTAGGGCGTTACTCACCCGCCTAGTCACATGACCAATCCCAGCAAGCCCTCGAAGCAGTGTGTCACGACACCCTGTCTCTATAGGAAATCTAACAGTCTACACCTGTTGTTTACGAAGCATAACAGTGAAATGCTTATTTAGGGGCCTTTCCCAAACATGCAGAATACAATAAAAAATACTTGAGGATGATGGGATAAAAACATTAGTAACACGAGGATCTGAAGTAGTTAAATTAGACGAGACCACTGCTCCCCCCCCCCCCCTGGTCACTGTGATGGTAGGCTGGGGGGGGGGCTTTCTCAACAGGAGCCACAGCTCCTCACTGACCTGCTGCTGTTCCCCTGCTGTCCAGCAGGGGGAAGAGCTGGTTCACTTATGTTTCAGACTTGGCATTAGAGGTCAAGAATAGTTTGCGGTTGCCTGATCTTGGTTTTGTTGTCTTCACTATATTTTTTTTTATATCAAACCAGTTTGCCACTAGGTAGGGATTCTGAACTATTCCCTGTTGTATTTCTCCCCCCCCCCAGCTGATGCTTCCATTCCAGGAGGGTGCAGAGGAGGCGGTGGTGGAGCACAACGAGGACATCCCAGACTACCTCCCTGAGGAGGAAAGCCCGTCTCAGGAGCAGGACAAGGCCGTGACGCGCGTTGGCTCCATCACAGATGGCGTGGGCTGGCTCAGCACAGCCGCCAACTTCCTGTCCCGCTCCTTCTACTGGTGACCACTTCCTGTGTCCGTCACAATCCCAATCCCAAGCCCACTAACCACCACCCGACGGTCACCTTAGCCCCGCCTATTTCATCCAGCCCTTCTACACTGCTCTCTAGTCCCTCTCAACAGCCACACAGAGTACCACTCTGCTCAGTGTACAAGGAGCGCTGGACTGCCAAGTGCAACCTGCAATAACCTTTACTTGTTTCTAAAACAAAATGAGCTAAGAAAATGCTAGCTACTGTACCGCAGGCTGAACTCGCTGCACACTAAATACACTCAATCTCTACTCGTTATGCGTCTCATAAGCCATAGACAGAGGACTTCAGAATCAGCTTACATCTCTTTTCCTTTAGGGAAGTAGTTTTCTCTGACGCCCGATGGGTCCATCATCTCTTTGAAACCAAATTGCATTGTGGGAATGTGCTGCATCGTCTTCTGAGTTTGAGCGATGGCATTGAATGATGCTGCGCTTGTGGAAATTGGAGTGTTTTTGTGCTTATCTGTTGCTTCTTTTCCTCATCTTTGTTTTGATAAGATTTTTTCACCCTTTTTCTGTTTGCCAATTTAGTAATCCCTAATTCACTTTTCGTTCCCCTGCGGTGAGGGGCTTTTGTTTGTGCCAATCTTGCTCGCTGCCTTGTTTTCATCATGCTTACGTCTCTATCCTTCGTTAGGTGCCTTTTGGACTCTTCACTGCCATGTACTGCTATTTATTTGTCCAGTTTTACTTCACTCGAAACCTCTGAAGCCTTGTGAATAATGCAAACTGTGTTCTCTGCGTTGGGAGCTATTTCCCACTATTTCCCACTGCTCATGTCTCTCACAGAGAGATGTCATATTATTAGCGAGACAAAGAGACCCCGGTGAAGGACGGCTGATGACAGGACATTAGCTGCTCCATAGAGGACGGAGGCAGAAAGAAAAGGGAAATGATGCCTACTGTTCTACTGTAGGAAGTCGACATTAGTACACATGACTTCTCGTTAAATCCTCCTGGGACTTGGGAGTCTCTTGGTTGTACAGTAGAGGTGAGCCTTCAGACGGATCATTGCTTATGTTGAAGTTGTGATGCGTTGACTCGCATCAAGTTGACTTCTTTAGCCTTTTCCCCTTCATCAGTGTTTTCATGTGGGATTATCATATGGGCATCTGTCGTCTGAAAGATCTGAGTAGACAACCGGTCCTAAATCGGTGTGATGGAGACCTCAGGGCTTGATAGCCACCTGCTAAATGTGTGTCCCTCACCCTGAAGCCCATCAACATGTTCACTATAGTGGCCCAGCCACTACATGTGTTTGTTTTTACCCCCTTTAGCCAGCAGTGTCCTTAAAATGACATACACATACGGACACACCATTGCTGCTGTCAGAAGGACACGAGAGGTGTAAGCAGCATCACTGGTCTGGATATGTACATTTCAAATCAAATTTTGGTCACATTAATACATGTTTAGCAGATGTTAGTGCGAGCGTAGTGAGCGTAGCTTGTGTTTCTAGCTCCAACAGTGCAGTTGTATCTAACAATTCACAACAACACACACATCTAAAAGTAAAAGAATGGAATTAAGAAATGTGTAAATATTCAGACAAGCAATGTTGGAGTGGCATTGACTGAAACACAGAGTAGAATACAGTATATACATATGAAATTAGTTAAACAGTATTTAAACATTTATTAAAGTGACTAGTGCTCCATTATTAAAGTGACCAGTTAGTCAATGTATATAGGGCAGCAGCCTCTAAGGTGCAAGGTTGAGTAACCGGGTGGTAGCCAGCTAGTGATGGCTATTTAACAGTCTGATGGCCTTGAGATAGAAGCTGTTTTTCAGTCTCTCGGTCCAAGCTTTGATGCACCTGTACTGACCTCACCCTCTGGATGATAGCAGGGTGAACAGGCAGTGGCTCGGGTGGTTGTTGTCCTTGATGATCTTTTTGGCCTTCCTGTGACATCGGGTGCTGTAGGTGTCCTGGAGGGCAGGCAGTGTTCCCCCATTCATGTGTTGGGCAGACTGCACCACCCTCTGGTAAATGGTGCCTGGTTTCCTATTAATCATCATGTTCATCTCAGTCCTTATTTCAGGAAGAAATCACGTTTTTTTCAACAGTTATTCTTTGTCTCCATTTTACTTTGTGTTGGAAAGATGAAACACATTTAAAATGTAAATATTGCCCTTTTTGAAGAGGTTTTGACTGAAACATTGAAGTTCGATATTAGGTTTGTGCATAGATTCCTCTTTGGATTGACTTTTTATTCCTTTTATTCCTTTTGAGGAACCCTTTCACACCTGTCATCCTTTTCCAGGTGAATTATGGTCTCACTGTGTAAAGGAAGTGCTGACCAGACAATAGTTATGCTTCTGGAGGCCAAACTCACAGCTCACACAGCTAGTAGGATGGATTGATTTACTGCAGTGGGCTAAATCAGGGTCACCGTGTTTCTTGGTAGTCTTAAACAGATCTACTTTGAAAAGTCTACACCTCACACACATGGTAATGGGCTTAAAAAAAGGAGACACCATTACCATGTCAGATATAGTTGAAATGTATTACATTTTGAGTTTTCATGCTAATATTACACTTTTATATACGTCACAGAAGACTGAAATATAATGATGACATTCCACCCATAAGGCCACTGGGGGGCGATTTGGTTGTTTTACTGCAAGAAAGGCCTACAATAACCTCAGCATTGATCTAATAGCGTATATCCACTACAGTGAGTTTATTCTCTATCTGCATCCCACAGAAGCAGTGCTTACGAACGACAAGTCAATGAAGTCATCACTTCTATTTAATCCTTTGTCTTCCTTTTTTTGTTCAACATGAACAGCATCAGTCATTACTTAAGTTGCAACATGTAAAGTACATTTTATTATAAGTTGCACTAGTACTGTATATCAAATACTTGGAAAAGTTTTTTTTGTCTCTGTTTAAATCTCTTATGTCAAATCAAATGTTAATTTGTGCCGAATACAACAGGTGTAGACTTTACCATGAAATGCTTACCCCTTAACCAACAATGCAGAGTTAAATAAGGAAATAAACACATGAAATACACCCTATCGTTTAATAGTCACTCCATCAGGATGGCTGACAGAATCATGTAGCAAGTCCTCAGAATAGCAGACACTTCTTGTGCTGTCTAATGTATTTCAGATCTGAAAATGGTTGATTCCCAATTTACGATAAAGGCAAAGAATATTAAAAATAACTTTAAAATGTAAATGGTTTGCGTCTGTGTTAGCTGTGTGTGGGGGACGACTTGAGTTATCCAGAAAAGGGCCACATGTTGTTGCATGTTGCGTGTGTGCATTGAGTTGAATTCCATTGTCATAGGATTTCTGAAACCTGACAATCCCCATAGGAAGAGCAAGACTTTGTCCTAGGCACGCAGTCATCTACCATGGCCATAGTACAGCAGCTATAAACCTGCTTGTGTTGCCAGATCAAAATGCTGAGGGCAGCAGCTGTACTCGTAGAGCGGGAAAGAACAAGATATGATTAAATCTGTTTTCCTTGCGGGTGCAGAAGTGAACTGCCCCAGGTCAATCCCCTGCCTGGCCTGGTCCACCTCTCCCCCTGCCTGGCCTGGTCCACCTCTCCCCCTGCCTGGCCTGGTCCACCTGCCTGGCCTCCACCTCTCCCCTGCCTGGCCTGGTCCACCTCTCCCCCTGCCTGGCCTGGTCCACCTCTCCCCCTGCCTGGCCTGGTCCACCTCTCCCCCTGCCTGGCCTGGTCCACCTCTCCCCCTGCCTGGCCTGGTCCACCTCTCCCCCTGCCTGGCCTGGTCCACCTCTCCCCCTGCCTGGCCTGGTCCACCTCTCCCCCTGCCTGGCCTGGTCCACCTCTCCCCCTGCCTGGCCTGGTCCACCTCTCCCCCTGCCTGGCCTGGTCCACCTCTCCCCCTGCCTGGCCTGGTCCACCTCTCCCCCTGCCTGGCCTGGTCCACCTCTCCCCTGCCTGGCCTGGTCCACCTCTCCCCCTGCCTGGCCTGGTCCACCTCTCCCCCTGCCTGGCCTGGTCCACCTCTCCCCTGGCCTGGTCCTGGCCTGGTCCACCTCTCCCCCTGCCTGGCCTGGTCCACCTCTCCCCCTGCGTGGCCTGGTCCACCTCTCCCCCTGCCTGGCCTGGTCCACCTCTCCCCCTGCCTGGCCTGGTCCACCTCTCCCCCTGCCTGGCCTGGTCCACCTCTCCCCTGCCTGGCCTGGTCCACCTCTCCCCTGCCTGGCCTGGTCCACCTCTCCCCCTGCCTGGCCTGGTCCACCTCTCCCCCTGCCTGGCCTGGTCCACCTCTCCTGGCCCTGCCTGGCCTGGTCCACCTCTCCCCCTGCCTGGCCTGGTCCACCTCTCCCCCTGCCTGGCCTGGTCCACCTCTCCCCCTGCCTGGCCTGCTTCCCCCCTTCCCTGTTGGTTTTCATACAGATCAACATTGACTGGTCTCGCCTTAATTTCACCCAACTATATGAACTGAAGCAGAGCGCTGAACATTGCAGGATCAGTAAAGGAAGGACCAAGAGTTCATGGAGGGCATGCATTGTTGTCAGTAAAACATATTACTACAATATAGACATTTTTTTTCTGTTAGTTATTATTCGTACCGTCTCTTAGTGTCCTTTTAACCATGAACTTCCTGTTATTATGAACCCATCTATCATAGCCCCACCTATGAATGTTTTGAGGCACAGTGGGACTGACCTATTCTTAAAAAGCTACAACGAGCCTCACTTTACCAAGCAGGGTAATCGAGACCATACGCATGTGGAGGGCAAGTGCATCAGACCACAGAAGACTTTCAGACCCACTGGGGAAATATGATGTGCTCTCCGCTAGAGGGAGTCAGTTAGCTGGGAAATGTGTGGAAATTACAAATTGTGACCAACAAGAATGAAAACCAGCTCAAAACTTGCCATTCATTGTTCAATCACATGTCAACTCTGAGGACAAGGAGAAACATACTGGCCTCTGGTTTTCTACAATGATGCAATAGACCTCTAAAAATGTTCAGTTTCAGTTGGCTTTAAAAGCTAGCAAAAGGATTGGGGTCAATTCCATTGAAATTCCAGTCAATTCTTAAAGTAAACCAAATTCCAATGTCAAATGTTCCTCAATGGAATTGTCCGCATTGGAAGATAATTGCAATTGACCCCAACCCTGCTTAGTAACCGTTTAAGCAATATAGAGTTCTGAAGCAGCTCACTGAAGTCGGGCCCAATTGACCCTGTCAGAAGATCTGAGATGTTTTGTTTCCCCCCAAAATTAAAAGATAAATTGAGTTAAGCAGTAATTGAACAGGGTAGCTGAAGCATTGAACCTTGACTTAGTGCCTTCAGAAAGTATTCATACCCCTTGACTTAGTGCCTTCAGAAAGTATTCATACCCCTTGACTTAGTGCCTTCAGAAAGTATTCATACCCCTTGACTTAGTGCCTTCAGAAAGTATTCATACCCCTTGACTTAGGGCCTTTATAAAGTATTCATACCCCTTGACTTAGGGCCTTTATAAAGTAGTCATACCCCTTGACTTAGTGCCTTCAGAAAGTATTCATACCCCTTGACCCAGGGCCTTTATAAAGTATTCATACCCCTTGACTTAGGGCCTTCAGAAAGTATTCTTTGACTTAGGGCCTTCAGAAAGTATTCAACCACTTGACTTAGGGCCTTCAGAAAGTATTCATACCCCTTGACTTAGTGCCTTCAGAAAGTATTCATACCCCTTGACTTAGGGCCTTTATAAAGTAGTCATACCCCTTGACTTAGGGCCTTCAGAAAGTATTCATACCCCTTGACCCAGGGCCTTTATAAAGTATTCATACCCCTTGACTTAGGGCCTTCAGAAAGTATTCATACCACTTGACTTAGGGCCTTCAGAAAGTATTCATACCCCTTGACTTAGGGCCTTCAGAAAGTATTCATACCCCTTGACTTAGGGCCTTTATAAAGTATTCATACCCCTTGACTTAGGGCCTTTATAAAGTAGTCATACCCCTTGAAGGGCCTTCAGAAAGTATTCATACCTTTATAAAGTATTGACCCCTTGACTTAGGGCCTTAGTATTCATACCCTTGACTTAGCGCCTTCAGAAAGTATTCATACCCCTTGACCCAGGGCCTTTAAAAGTATTCATACCCCTTGACTTAGGGCCTTCAGAAAGTATTCATACCCCTTGACTATTCATACCCCTTGACTTAGGGCTTAGTGCCTTCAGAAAGTATTCATACCCCTTGACTTAGGGCCTTCAGAAAGTATTCATACCCCTTGACTTAGACTTAGGGCCTTCAGAAACCCCTTGACTTAGGGCCTTCATACCCCTTGACTTAGTGCCTTCAGAAAGTATTCATACCCCTTGACCCAGGGCCTTTATAAAGTATTCATACCCCTTGACTTAGGGCCTTCAGAAAGTATTCATACCCCTTGACTTAGGGCCTTCAGAAAGTATTCATACCCCTTGACTTAGGGCCTTCAGAAAGTATTCTTTGACTTAGGGCCTTTATAAAGTATTCATACCCCTTGACTTAGGGCCTTTATAAAGTAGTCATACCCCTTGACTTAGTGCCTTCAGAAAGTATTCATACCCCTTGACCCAGGGCCTTCAGAAAGTAATACCCCTTGACCCATTCATACCCCTTGACTTAGGGCCTTCAGAAAGTATTCATAAACTTAGGGCCTTCAGTATTCATACCCCTTGACTTAGGGCCTTCAGAAAGTATTCATACCCCTTGACTTAGTGCCTTCAGAAAGTATTCATACCCCTTGACCCAGGGCCTTTATAAAGTATTCATACCCCTTGACTTAGGGCCTTCAGAAAGTATTCATACCCCTTGACTTAGGGCCTTCAGAAAGTATTCATACCCCTTGACTTAGGGCCTTCAAAGTATTCATACCCCTTGACTTAGGGCCTTCAAAGTATTCATACCCCTTGACTTAGGGCCTTCAGAAAGTATTCATACCCCTTGACTTAGGGCCTTCAGAAAGTATTCATACCACTTGACTTAGGGCCTTCAGAAAGTATTCATACCCCTTGACTTAGGGCCTTCAGAAAGTATTCCCCTTGACTTAGGGCCTTCAGAAAGTATTCATACCCCTTGACTTAGGGCCTTCAGAAAGTATTCATACCCCTTGACTTAGGGCCTTCAGGGCCTTCAGAAAGTATTCATACCCCTTGACTTAGGGCCTTCAGAAAGTATTCATACCCCTTGACTTAGGGCCTTCAGAAAGTATTCATACCCCTTGACTTAGGGCCTTCAGAAAGTATTCATACCCCTTGACTTAGGGCCTTCAGAAAGTATTCATACCCCTTGACTTAGGGCCTTCAGAAAGTATTCATACCCCTTGACTTAGGGCCTTCAGAAAGTATTCATACCCCTTGACTTAGGGCCTTCAGAAAGTATTCATACCCCTTGACTTGACTTATTCCACATTTTGTTACAGCCTGAATTTAAAATAAATAAAATAAATTCCTAATCTACAAAATACTCCATAATGACAGTGATTTTATTTCTTTGTTGAAATTTTAGGAAATATATTTAAAATTATAATTAAAATTAAATTAAAATACAGGGATATATAATTGAGTCAATACATGTTAGAATCACATTTGTCAGTGATTTATAGCTGTGAGTCTTTCTGGGTAAGTCTAAAAGCTTTCAAACCTGTATTATAAAGTATTTGCACATTATTCTTTAAACAAATTATACAAGCTCTTTCAAGTTGGTTGTTGATCAATGCTAGACAGCCATTTTCAGGTCCTGCCATAAATGTTAGTCAGGAACATTCAATGTCCTGTCTTGGTAAGCAACCAGTGCAGATTTAGCCCTGAATTGCAGGTTATTGTCCTGCTGAAAGGTGCATTTGTCTAATTGTCTGTTGGAAACCAGGTTTTCCCCTACGACTGTGTCTGTGCTTAGCTCTATTCAGTTTATTTTTATCCTAAAAAAACTCCTTATTCCTTGCCGATGACAAGCATATCCATAACATAATGCAGCCACCACCATGCTTGGAAATATGAAGAGTGATTGTCAGTGATGTGTTGTGTTGGATTTGCCCCAAACATAACACTTTCTATTCAGGACGGAAAATTAATTTCAATACCACATTTTTTTCAGTTCTACTTTAGTGCCTTATTGCAAACACAATTGTGGAATATTTTTATTCTGCACAGGCTTCCTTATTTTCACTCTGTCATTTAGATTAGTATTGTGGAGTAACTACGTTGTTAATTCATCCTCCAGTTTTCTATCACAGCCTTGAAACACTAACTTTTAATTTCACCTTTGGCCTCCTGGTGAAATCCCTGAGTTGTTTCCATCCTCTCCAGCAACTGAGTTAGGAAGGACGCCTGTATCTTTGTAGTGACTAGGTGTATTGATACATCAAAGTGTAAAGTGTAATTAATAACTTCACCATGATCAGAGGGATATTAAATGTCTGCTTTTTTTCATGGACCCATTGATCAATTAGTGCCCTTTGTGAGGCAATTCACTGCTCGTCTGAGGGACCTTACAATTATCTGTATGTGTGGGGTCCAGAGGTGATGTAGTCATTCAAAAACCATGTTAAACACTATTATTGAACACAGTGAGTCCATGCAACTTATGTGACTTGTTAAGCACATTTTTACTCCTGAACTTATTTAATGCTTGCCATAGAAAAGGGGTTGAATACTTGACTCAAGACATTTCATCTTTTAATTTGTAATTAACTAGTACATTATATATATATTTTTGACATTATGGGGTATTGTCTGTAGGCCATTGAACAATCTGAATTGAATCCATTTTGAATTCAGTCTAACACAACAACGTGGAAAAAGTCACAAGGTGTGAATACTTTCTGAAGGCTCTGTAGTGGTTTCATAATGATGGTCTATAAATACCTGTCCTCTGGTTGTAGGCTCTGTAGTGGTTTCATAATGATGGTCTATAAATACCTGTCCTCTGGTTGTAGGCTCTATAGTGGTTTCATAATGATGGTCTATAAATACCTGTCCTCTGGTTGTAGGCTCTGTAGTGGTTTCGTAATGATGGTCTATAAATACCTGTCCTCTGGTTGTAGGCTCTGGAATGGTTTCATAATGATGGTCTATAAATACCTGTCCTCTGGTTGTAGGCTCTGTAGTGGTTTCATAATGATGGTCTATAAATACCTGTCCTCTGGTTGTAGGCTCTGTAGTGGTTTCATAATGATGGTCTATAAATACCTGTCCTCTGGTTGTAGGCTCTGGAGTGGTTTCATAATGATGGTCTATAAATACCTGTCCTCTGGTTGTAGGCTCTGGAATGGTTTCATAATGATGGTCTATAAATACCTGTCCTCTGGTTGTAGGCTCTGTAGTGGTTTCATAATGATGGTCTATAAATACCTGTCCTCTGGTTGTAGGCTCTGTAATGGTTTCATAATGATGGTCTATAAATACCTGTCCTCTGGTTGTAGGCTCTGTAGTGGTTTCATAATGATGGTCTATAAATACCTGTCCTCTGGTTGTAGGCTCTGGAATGGTTTCATAATGATGGTTTATAAATACCTGTCCTCTGGTTGTAGGCTCTGTAATGGTTTCATAATGATGGTCTATAAATACCTGTCCTCTGGTTGTAGGCTCTGTAGTGGTTTCATAATGATGGTCTATAAATACCTGTCCTCTGGTTGTAGGCTCTGTAGTGGTTTCATAATGATGGTCTATAAATACCAGTCCTCTGGTTGTAGGCTCTGGAATGGTTTCATAATGATGGTCTATAAATACCTGTCCTCTGGTTGTAGGCTCTGGAATGGTTTCATAATGATGGTCTATAAATACCTGTCCTCTGGTTGTAGGCTCTGGAATGGTTTCATAATGATGGTCTATAAATACCTGTCCTCTGGTTGTAGGCTCTGTAGTGGTTTCATAATGATGGTCTATAAATACCTGTCCTCTGGTTGTAGGCTCTGGAATGGTTTCATAATGATGGTCTATAAATACCTGTCCTCTGGTTGTAGGCTCTGGAATGGTTTCATAATGATGGTCTATAAATACCTGTCCTCTGGTTGTAGGCTCTGTAGTGGTTTCATAATGATGGTCTATAAATACCTGTCCTCTGGTTGTAGGCTCTGAAATGGTTTCATAATGATGGTCTATAAATACCTGTCCTCTGGTTGTAGGCTCTGCAGTATTCGAGGAGCACCAAATATGAGATTTTCTTCCGGACTAAGGGTTTCTCTCTTGTCTCTTAGTCTTTTTATTAATTCTTCAACATTTCCTCATGAACTCCTACTGATACACCCACACATTCTCAAGGAAGCCAGCTACTCCATGGAAGCAACTACTTGCCATTGAGAACTAACAGAGTCAGCAACACTTCTCTCCAGATCTAGAACTGTGTGTGTGTGTGTGTGTGTGTGTCTGGATTCTGGAACAGCAGAGAACCTTCCTGCTTATCTTATTTTGAGAATGTTAATTCCACAAAGAGGTTTTCATTTCTTGGATATTTCAGATAAGCTATCGTCTCCCCACTTCCACCCACATCTTGTCTGATCAAGCAGCACCAGTGCCCTTCTCCTAAACACTCCTTGTTCGTCTGCGATATCAGCCCACTTGCATATTTGTGTATGAATGTGTCATCCATATCACTAGCAGCAGCGCTATTTGCATTGTTAATCTATGCGCTCGGGGATGAGGGCCTGATCGTGAGGAGATAGGGGAGAAAGGTGTATCTGCAGACCCGCCGGGCTGCTTTGACGATTTGATTCCAGGTTCAGCCTCCAGTCAATGGGATCAGCCATAAATCCCCCGGGGCTGTGCGGCGGGAAATGATGTGACTCTTGTAATTTATGTCAAATAACTTTTGAGGACGTGTGAGTGTAGCAATCAGCGTTACCGGGCGCCATAACTCTTGGGCGGAGGGCTCCGGTGGAGATTTAATTGAGACATTTTTCTTTATCTTGAGCGCTGAGCGAGTGGCGTGTTGTTGTGTAATGAGATGTAATGTCTCTCTTTAGGGGGGGGTCAACAGGCTTGATGATGAGGGAAGGTCACTGGCTGACTGGGTTGGAGATCCAATTTGCTCATGTAGCGTTGAGACTCTATGGAGACTAAATAGTGGAAAGACAGGAGGAGCAGATCACTAAGAGGCCGTTTATGTCATTGCCATGCTAAACACTCAACGCTGATCTTTACAGTTACTCCAGGATAAATGGAGCCATCCCACTTTAAGTTCAGCCAGGCTGCGCAACACTGAAGTACATAAAGACTAAAGAGATGTCCCTTTTTCTAGCTGACTAAAAAGATAAAGAGAATCACTATGACTTTATGTGATTTAGAATACCCTCCATCTGTGTGTGTATTATTATTTTGATTGTGTATGTATCTACTGTCTGTATGTAAGTAGTCCTCCTCCCCTCCCTGTGGCATCTTCTTGATGACACACACACACACACACAGAGAGAGGCTGCAGCTCATAATTGTGGCTGTAGTTCATTATGGCCTTCAGATGATTTGGAGCCAGTAGGGGAGGCTCGTCCTCTGACACCGCCACGTCCGCCCGGCGACAACCACTCCAGGTACTGATTGGTGGGGTGAAATATTGCCAGCGAAAATTGAAAGGTCCCAGTGTCAAAATAATTCATGATATGCATATCTTCCTAGCCTGATGAAATGGTGGATATCTGGATTGGGAGGATATTAAAAGCGATCAGGCTGCAGTTAAAACTCTTTCAGCAGGAGGGGTAGAGAGGGTGTCCATTTTATCAGTGTCAAGATTGCTGGAATATGTGGTCCAGATGCATTGTGTATGTACATTACATGGCCAAAAGTATTTGCACACCCCTGTCAAATTAGTGGATTTGGCTATTTCAGCCACACCTGTTACTAACAGGTGTATAAAATGGAGCACACTGCCATGCAATCTCCATAGACAAACATTGACCCGTACTGAAGAGCTCAGTGACTTTCAACACGGCACCGTCATAGGAAGCCATCTTTCCAACAAGTCAGTTTATCAAATTTCTGCCCTTCTAGAGCTGCTCCAGTCAACTGTAAGTGCTGTTATTGTGAAGTGGAAACAACTAGGAGCAACAATGGCTCATCTGCAAAGTGGTAGGCCACACATGCTCATAGAATGGGACCGCTGAGGCGTGTAGCACGTAACAATTGTCTGTCCTCGATTGCAACACACACTACCAAGTTCCAAACTGCCTCTCGAAGCAACGTGAGCACAGTAACTGTTCATAGGGAACTTCATGAAATGGTTTCCATGGAGTGGTGTAAAGCTTGCCACCATTGGACTCTGGAGCAGTGGAAACTCATTCTCTGGAGTAATTAATCACTCTTCACCATCTGGCAGTCCGACGGACAAATCTGGGTTTGGCACATGCCAGGAGAACGCTACCTGCCCGAATGCTTAGTGTCAACTGTAAAGTTTGGTGTAGGAGGAATAATAGTCTGGAGCTGTTTTTTGTGGTTCGGGCTTGGCCCCTTTGTTCCAGTGAAGAGAGATCTTAACAATACAGCATACAATGACCTTCTAAACGATTCTGTGATTCCAACTTTGTGGCAACAGTTTGGGGAAGGCCCTTTCCTTGTCCATACAGTTATGGTTTGTCTATATCGGTGTGGAAAAACTGGCCTGCACAGAACCCTGACCTCAATCCCATCGAACACCTTTGGGATGAATTAGAATGCCGACTGTGAGCCAGGCCTAATCGCCCAACATCAGTGCCCGATCTCACTAATGCTCTTGTGGCTGAATGGAAGCAAGTTCCCACAGCAATGTTCCAACATCTAGTGGAAAGCCTTCCCAGAAGAGTGGAGGCTGTTTTAGTAACAAAGGGGCAACTCCATATTAATGCCCATGATTTTGGAATGAGATGTTCAACGAGCAGGTGTACACATATATTTGGCCATGTAGTGTATATTCCTGTGTGGATGTGTGTGTGTGTGTGTGTGTGTGTGTGTTTGTAGTGGGTCACTTCACACCCCACCTGTGATTTGAATATCTGCTGTAATTGTCCCAAAAAGGCTCATCAGTGGATCTGCCGTCCACCATTAGGGCTCAACAATATGGTGTGACATTCAAATTCCCCCCAATGACAGGTTATTAGGAGCCCCGAGCAGCCGGCACATAATTAAGCACCATAACGTTGACCTGTAATGTGAAGTGATGGCAGAGCCCGAATGGTGGGGAATGAAATAGGCACTGTTTTAACACAGGAGAAGTGAGGGCAGGTCGTGGACTACCCTTGTTGGATCCCAGTAGGATCAGTTTTACATCCACTTTCCTCTTGATCTTTGTAAAAGGGTGGGAATATGGAGAGGATTGAGGAGACGAGGGTTTGCTATGTTTTATAGGGGAGATTGGTTGACAACTGAGTTTGTGATAAAAGAGTCTTCATTGCTGACCAGTTGTACTGAGGCCTCTCTTTATCCTAAGATGAACTTGATTGCAATACAAACTGTAGTTTCAAGCACTACTTACAGTGCTCTACATGTGTGACATGAACAATGCCAATCTTCCATAAACTCTTTATTTGTAACTATTTTTTTCTTACCATTGAACTTCAGATTGTGAATTGATCCATATCATTGAGTATATCAATGACGTAATATATTTGTATCTGCAGTGCACAAAACATTCCTAATATTGAGTTGCACCCCCTTTTGCCCTCAACAGCCTCAATTCGTCGGGGCATTGGCTTTACAAGGTGTCAAGGGATACTGGCCCATGTTGACTTCAATGCTCCCCACGGTTGTGTCAAGTTGGCTGGATGTCCTTTGGGTGGTGGACCATTCATGATACACACAGGAAACTGTTGAGCCTGGAAAATGCTGTCAGCGTTGCAGTTCTTTACACTCAAATCGATGCGCCTGCTAGCATACACCGTTTAAAGGCTCTTAAATATTTTGTCTTGTCCATTCATGTCTCAATTGTACCAAGGCTTAAAAATCCTCCTTTAACCTAATTGAAGTGGATTTAACAGGTGACATCAATAAGGGATCATAGCTTTCACCTGGATTCACCTAGTCAGTCTATGTCATGGAAAGAGCAGGTGTTCCTAATATTTTGTACACCCAGTGTATAGCTGATATGGAACAGCAAAGAAAACGTGCACATTTCCCATGTGACACTAAAGCCTGTTACACAACTCCAGGCATGTTGGCTGCGGCCTCCGTCCGCCTTCTCCTCTCCAACAGCTAGTGGACGTCGCGATGAGCAATGGATCCATCTGGTGTGTCCTCTCCTCCAACTGGTGTGTGAACATGACGTATAGATGTCATTTTTACCAGCCCAGAGCCACTGCTACCTGGAGGATTTGGCAAATATACAGTATATATTTTCTCACACAGTCCCGAGTGAGAGTCTATACAACCCTTGCACAGTCTTTACATTTTGCTTAAAAAACAATTCAATTTTATATTTTTCCTACAGATCTACACAACCTACGTCTTCACACACCAGAGTTAATACTTGGTGGAAGCACCTTTTGGCAGCCATTACAGCTGTGAATAATTTTGAATTCGATTCTACCAACTGTGCACAACTATTAGGGAAACATTTATCCATTATTTTTGTCTAAATTGCTCCAACTCAATTCATTTTGCTGGTAATCATTGATGGACAGCAATAGTCAAACCTTCTTGGATTTTCAAGCACATCAAAGTCGGACTGAGACTGGACCACTCAGGAACACTCAATCTTGGAAATGTATTCTGGTGTGTCATTGGCATTGAAATGTGTGTAATTGTCCTGCTGAATTTTATCCCAGGGTTGGGTTTTCAAAAGACTGAGGCAGGTCTTCTTCAAACGTTTTACTTGGGCTTTGCTCCTTTCATATTTATTTTGATCCTGACAAACTCCCCAGTCACTGTTTGTGACAAGCATACCCATAACATGATGCTGCCACCAACAACAACAACAATACAGAGGGTTTCACTCTGTTGTGTTAGATTTGACCCACATCTTTGGTTTTTTATTCATGCCATAAAGTAAATTTGTTTGCTGTGTTGTCTTGCAGTATTACTTAACAGCCTTGTTGCAAACAGTTTTCCCTTTCACATGTTATCCGTGTGCTTGTCACTGACAGGGAGTTTTTGGAGGACGCACTGCTCTCGACCTTCGCCTCATGATCAAAAGAAATATGAAGGAGCAAAGCCTAGGTAAAAAGTGAAAGGAAAACCCGTCGTGTTGAGTGTTTCTGAATGGTCCAGTCCCAGTCCTGACTTAACTCTGCTTGAAAATCACAAAGTTTGAATATTGCTGTCCATCAATGATTTCCCACCAAATTTACTGAGCTTGAGCAATTTTAACAAAAACAATGGATATACACGGAGTATACCAAACATTAGGAATAACTTCCTAATATTGAGTTGCATCCCAACCCCCCTTTTTTCCTCAGAACAACCTCAATTTTTCAAGGATTGGACTGAACAAGATGTTGAAAGCTTTCCACAGGGATGCTGGTCCATGTTGACTCCAATGTTTTCTCACAGTTGTCAAGTTGGCTGGATGTCCTTTGGGTGGGAGACCATTCTTGATACACAAGGGACATTGTTGAGTGTGAAAACCCCAGCAGCATTGCAGTCCTTGACACAAACTGGTGCGGCTCGCACCTACTCCATACCCCATTCAAACTTAAAATATTTTGTCTCGCTTTCTGAATGTCACACATGCACAATCAATGTCTCAATGTCTGATTTTTTTTTTTACCTGTATCCTCCCATTCATCTTCACTGATTTGAAGTGGATTTAACAAGTGACATCAATAAGGGATCATAGCTTTCACCTGGATTCACCTGGTCAGATAGAGTTTATTACCTGGACACAGATGTAATTGCAGGATACAGTGAAATTCTTATTCTCATGGAAAGAGCAGGTGTTCTTAATGTTTTGTAGACTCAGCGTATGTTGCTCTAATAGTTGAGCAAGGTTGGTAGAATCTTTATTTCTCCCCCCCCCCTTTTGTGGTATCCAATCGGTAGTTACAGTCTTGTCTCATCGCTACAACTCCCGTACGGACTCGGGAGTGGCGAAGGTCGAGAGCTGTGCGTCCTCCAAAAACACAACCCAGCAAAGCCACACTGCCACTTAACCCAGGAGCCAGCCACACCGATGTGTCGCAGGAACACCGTACACCTGGCGACCATGTCAGCGTGCATTGCGCCTGGGCCACCACGAGTCATTAGCGCGCGATAGTACAGGAACATCCCTGCGGGCCAAACTTTTCCTTAACCCGGACGATGCTGGGCCAATTGTGCGCCACCCCATGGGTCTCCCGGTCACGGCCGGCTGTGACAGAGCCTGGACTCGATCTCTAGTGGCACAGCTAGCACTGCAGTGCAGTGCTTTCGACCACTGCACCACTCGGGAAGCCGGGTTGGTAGAATCTTATTCAACATGATTCCCAGCTGTAATGGCTGCCAAAAATGCTTCCACCAATTATTAACTCTAGTATTAACTCAATCAATACATCTTCATTTAGATTTTTTTTTATAAATGTTTCTTTCACTTTGAAAATGTGGAGTAGGTTGTGTATATCGATAGGGAAGGAATCGAATTTTATCCCTTTTTTAGGGAATTTTAATCCAGAAAAATGTGAAGACTGCAACGTGTGTAGACTTTCACTAGGCACTGAATATGAAGGCATAGCATTGGATGTGGAAATCTGACCTTTGACCTCATTTGAATGTGTACACTCAAGGCCCTAATCAGGTAAAAGTAGTAACTAGGTTTATGAAGTCAAGAAAATGTTTTTCTATGTGCAGGAGAGCATTGTGTTTAAATGACAATCAATACTTTATTTACACAGTAAATATGGTTTTCTAGATGTATTTTCACAGTTCTAGAATTCTTAGCCAGCCACCTGGTTATCAGTGTTGATTGAATGTACTCTCTCTCACCTAGATATAAAGTAGCATGTATGGTAACACAGTACGCTTAGGGCCTGTGTAATTGTGGGTTTGTGGCGGAGCTGTTGAACGGAAGGTCCCTCCCTCCCTCTGTCTTTCTCTCCATTCCTTCCTCTCTCCCTCTCTCTCCTGGTTTTCCTCCCACATCCCTCACTCTCTCTGCTAGCCTCACTCACCCCCCTTTCATAACGGTGGCAGATGGCTCCAGATGAGTCTCTCATAATCATGTCAGGACGGGTCTTCCGATCCCAATTCATCTCTTTAAACACATTTCATCAGAGGGAGAATTACACACAGATAAAGCCTGCTGCTAGACCAGACAACAGAGGCACACAAAGATGGGCCTGGCAAACAAGTGTTCCTGCTCCCCCTAACCCTTTAATCATGTGTGGCTCCTGTTACACCTCGTCACCCTCATAACACAACAGAATGAACCAACTCTTATCTGTCTGTCTTTCCCTCTGTGTATCTTTCTGTCGGCCTCGCTCTCTATCTCTGTCTCGCTCTACCTCTGTTTTCTCTGTTTTGTCTGTTTCTCTCACTCACTGTCTGTCTCTCCACTGCCTCTCTCTCTAATAAATGGATGTGTATAAATACTCGTTCTCCTCCCTTCACTGGGTCCCAGTTTCTCATGGTTGCCCTTTTTGGGGGGTGATAATTTGACACACAGAGAATTGTGATTTCTCCCTCCCCGACACCCCCTGTCTCTGCGTGACGCTGTTAATTGTGGATCAGGTGAAGTTTGTCTCACCTCATTTCAGGGCCATGCTCTGCTAGGGCCATTCTCCCCACTCAAAGGCCACGTAATTTCACAGCTTCCTACTCCTCATTAATCGCCCTGAGTGGCTGGCTCCGGAAAGTTCCACATCACAGCTTTGTTTTGCTCTTGTTTTCTGAATCACTGCCTACCCTGGTTCCCCCCTCCTCCGCCCTCACATGTACCCCTTCTCCCAGACCTCCTACCACTCCTTCCGTGCCCCCACACTACAACATTGGCTCCTTCTGTAAAACAGTCCCCTGCCATAGGTGAGCTCCAATCTGGCCACTGTGGAGGTGAGACTGTATCAGACTAGAGTGGTGTCTCTCTTTATTGTGACTGACCTGCCTCTCTCTGCCTCTATAACCAGTACTGGACACAGAGGGGTCCTGGAACTCAGCTCTCTCTCTGCCTCTATAACCAGTACTGGACATAGAGGGGTCCTGGAACTCACCTCTCTCTCTGCCTCTAACCAGTACTGGCACAAAGGGGTCCTGGAACTCAGCTCTCTCTCTGCCTCTATAACCAGTACTGGACACAGAGGGGTCCTGGAACTCAGCTCTCTCTCTGCCTCTATAACCAGTACTGGACATAGAGGGGTCCTGGAACTCACCTCTCTCTCTGCCTCTAACCAGTACTGGCACAAAGGGGTCCTGGAACTCAGCTCTCTCTCTGCCTCTATAACCAGTACTGGACACAGAGGGGTCCTGGAACTCAGCTCTCTCTCTGCCTCTATAACCAGTACTGGACACAGAGGGGTCCTGGAACTCAGCTCTCTCTGTCTCTATAACCAGTACTGGACACAGAGGGGTCCTGGAACTCAGCTCTCTCTCTCTGCCTCTATAACCAGTACTGGACAAAGGGAGCCTGGAACTCACGAACTCATCAACCACCCACTGTCACCCAAGTTCTCATCTCCCTATGAATGTCCTTTAAATAGTATGGACATTGATAGAGGAACGTGTGCACTGTGCACGTGTGTGTGTGAGTATTTGTTAGTACATCTGTGTTAGTAAACAGACCAATTTGTACTTTTTAATTTCTTCCTGAAAAACTTTTTGTTGATTCATAAATTATTCATGAATAAAATTGAAGATCTCTCATTAACATAAAATAACAATTTGCAAATTTATGGAAACTACTAATTACTCGCTTATTTGCCATGACTATGATATTAAATATTCATAAATGTATGATTATTTCTTTGATTTGACTGCGGATTGGTTTAATCTACTATTATCATTAAACAATAGCAGTGTACTGGAGTGTGCTGTCTATGCCACCAAAACAAAAGAGGAAATTAGAAGGAAAAAAACATTGGAATCAAACAAATACCCCCACCCATTCTCTGAAATAAGTATCTGCTTAACTAAAAACACTGTTGGGACTTTAGCAGAATAAAAAGTATTATATTTAGGGAACAATAGAATAGATAACTATGAATAACAGGCAGTCCTGATGTCCTTTTGATACAGTATATTCTCTTTCTGTTCTTAGATGCAAATAAGTTCTAGATTCTAACTCCATCCCGCTGAATGTAAAATTTCTCTCTGCTCCAGAATGAGACACAAACTGACTATAAACTTCTGAAAAATCCTCCAGTGTAAAGGGGCTTTATCAGAGATATTCCTATATTCCTTTATAATTCCAGTAAACCACAGTTCTTCCTTTAAACTCCCAGCCAAGATCTCGGAGTCTCAGTATTGGGTCCCATCTGGGAACATCAGATGAGGTCTCTGCCTGTCAGCGCGTCTGTTGAGGACGACGTATTTAACCTCAAATTTATGACTTTGTTATATCAAAATTAATTACTGATATTTCCCCCCAAACTGAATGACGTTGATGAAAATGCTAAGTGCAGGCAATTTAGCTCTATTTGCAGATTAATTTGGGCCCACCTGTGATGCTGGGTACGCTAAGTAGGTACATCAGTTTTAATTACAGACCTCGCCGAGTGGGTTTAGTAAAATTACAGTATTAATTATCACATTTACCAGGTATCAGAGTGACGAACGGTTTTGGAGAAGCTCTTCCCTCAAACCTCCTGTTTCTCCATACGACAGGCTCACTCCCGTCCTTCACGCCACCTTCAAACAGTTGGACCTGGAGGAGAGCCGGAGGCAGTGAAGGAGCCGGAAACACACTGAGACATCAATTCACAGTCAAAACTTCAACTCCATTCCAGAGCTAGACTGTGAAACCCCTATATGATTTGTACAAATACCTGTTTTTGTTGTTTAATGTGGCACTGTAGTAAACAACTGCGTCCACAACATTACCTTCAGCATCCAGGCAGCAGACACATCCATCACTTAGATGATAATGTGGTTTATGCTTGAGTTCCCAAAGAGACCAATAACAGCCTTTGACCTTAGGATACAGATGTATTCTATGTGAATTTATATTCTACCATAAATGATTGTACAGAATTTGATATATTACACACCAATTCACATCTGGAGTTCACACAAAGCTGTAACATGGTGTGGAAAATGACAAGAAGTTGGTCAGGTGCTGGTTCAGGAGTTGATGAAGGATTAAACACCATGCACAGCTATGAATGACATGGTCCATATACCTGAGTTTGGCCCCAGTCACCATTAGCACTGTATCAGGCTCCGAGACGGGGTCTGAAAGGTGTCCAGGGTTGGAACTGAGCGAGAGGAGGACCTCGTTTGGCCCTTGGCTGCTGTAGCCACGTTCTAAAGTACTATATTAATCATCATCACACAACACCATTAAACTAAGGCATTCTATTAAAGGAATCACATACTGTATCATACATTTCATTCATTAAATCCTAACCCAGTCAATCTACTGCGAGGAGACTGCCCCATCAAGATGGTAAGAGGCAGGGGGGTGAGGGGGGGTTAGATGGCAGAGGGCAGTGGTACTTCACTCCACCACTCCACTCAATGTCTCTCCAAAGTGAAATAAAGGGGACAGATTTGCATGTCAGGGGTTTTGGGGGGGGGGCTGGGTTAGACAATAGTTACTGATGAGGGGGGTGCGGAGGGCGGATGAGAGTGTGTGTGTGTGTGTGTGTGTGTGTGTGTGTGTGTGTGTGTGTGTGTGTGTGTGTGTGTGTGTGTGTGTGTGTGTGCGCACACATGCATGTGCCCGCATCGGGTGGTGGTCTAAGAGGCAAAATTTTCCTGACAAGTGTCCTATCTCTGGGGAGCAAACAGCTACAAGAGAGGGGAAAGGGTTGGAGGAAAAGAGGAGAGGCTTGATGCCCAAAACATATCGAGTGCACAATTACCTCCTGGGTCAGGGCAGGGATGGGTTGATGTGGGGGCGAGGATACCCCCCGCACCACACAAACAAACATGGAGAGGTGGGGGCGAGACGTGGGTGTCATGGACACCACTGTTATATGTCTCTGTGGTGAATGGAGAGCACTTTATAATGTATCTGTGGTGAATGGAGAGCACTTTATAATGTCTCTGTGGTGAATGGAGAGCACTTTATAATGTGTCTGTGGTGAATGGAGAGCACTTTATAATGTCTCTGTGGTGAATGGAGCACTTTATAATGCAATGGAGAGCACTTTATAATGTCTCTGTGGTGAATGGAGAGCACTTTATAATGTCTCTGTGGTGAATGGAGAGCACTTTATAATGTTTCTGTGGTGAATGGAGAGCACTTTATAATGTCTCTGTGGTGAATGGAGAGCACTTTATAATGTCTCTGTGGTGAATGGAGAGCACTTTATAATGTCTCTGTGGTGAATGGAGAGCACTTTATAATGTCTCTGTGGTGAATGGAGAGCACTTTATAATGTCTCTGTGGTGAATGGAGAGCACTTTATAATGTCTCTGTGGTGAATGGAGAGCACTTTATAATGTCTCTGTGGTGAATGGAGAGCACTTTATAATGTCTCTGTGGTGAATGGAGAGCACTTTATAATGTTTCTGTGGTGAATAGAGAGCACTTTATAGTGTCTCTGTGGTGAATGGAGAGCACTTTATAATGTCTCTGTGGTGAATGGAGAGCACTTTATAATGTGTCTGTGGTGAAGGGAGATCACTTCTGTAATTATTATGGGCAGATTACACTTCAGATTGCCACTAATAATACCAACACACACACACACACACACACAAATGTAAAGGCTATTACATGCAAAACATTGATACTTAAAAAATAATAAAATGTATTTCAGCTTTATTTAACCAGGTAGACCAGTTGAGAACAAGTTCTCATTTACAACTGCGACCTGGCCAAGATAAAGCAATGCAGTGTGACACAGACAATACAGAGTTACACATGAGATAAACAAATGTAGAGTCAATAACACAATGGAAAAATATACAGTATATCACAAAAGTGAGTACACCCCTCACATTTTTATAAATATTTTAGTATATCTTTTCATGTGACAACACTGAAGAAATGACACTTTGCTACAATGTAAAGAAGTGAGTGTACAGCTTGTAGAACAGTGTACATTTGCTGTCCCCTCAAAATAACTCAACACAGCCATTCATGTCTAAACCGCTGGCAACAAAAGTGAGTACACCCCTATGTGAAAATGTCCAAAATGTCAATATTTTGTGTGGCCACCATCATTTTCCAGCACTGCCTTAACCCTCTTGGGCATGGAGTTCACCAGAGCTTCACAAGTTGCCACTGGAGTCCTCTTCCACTCCTCCATGACGACATCACGGAGCTGGTGGATGTTAGAGACCTTGCACTCCTCCAACTTCCATTTGAGGATGCCCCACAGATGCTCAATAGGGTTTAGGTCTGGAGACATGCTTGGCCAGTCCATCACCTTTACCCTCAGCTTATTTAGCAAGGAAGTGGTCGTCTTGGAGGTGTGTTTGGGGTCGTTATCATGTTGGAGTACTGCCCTGCGGCCCAGTCTCCGAAGGGAGGGGATCATGCTCTGCTTCAGTATGTCACAGTACATGTTGGCATTCATGGTTCCCTCAATGAACTGTAGCTCCCCAGTGCCGGCAGCACTCATGCAGCCCCAGACCATGACACTCCCACCACCATGCTTGACTGTAGGCAAGACACACTTGTCTTTGTACTCCTCACCTTGTTGCCGCCACACACGCTTGACACCATCTGAACCAAATAAGTTTATCTTGGTCTCATCAGACCACAGGACATGGTTCCAGTAATCTGTGTCCTTAGTCTACTTGTCTTCAGCAAACTGTTTGCCGGCTTTCTTGTGCATCATCTTTCGAAGAGGCTTCCTTCTGGGACGACAGCCATGCAGACCAATCTGATGCAGTGTACGGCGTATGGTCTGAGCACTGACAGGCTGACCCCCACCCATTCAACCTCTGCAGCAATGCTGGCAGCACTCATATGTCTATTTCCCAAAGACAACCTCTGGATATGACGCTGAGCTCGTGCACTCAACTTCTTTGGTCGACCATGGCAAGGCCTGTTCTGAGTGGAACCTGTCCAGTTAAACCGCTGTATGGTCTTGGCCACCGTGCTGCAGCTCAGTTTCAGGGTCTTGGCAATCTTCTTATAGCCCAGGCCATCTTTATTTAGAGCAACAGTTATTTTTTTCAGATCCTCAGAGAGTTCTTTGTCATGAGGTGCCATGTTGAACTTCCAGTGACCAGTCAGTATGAGGGAGTGTGAGAGCGATGACACCAAATTTAACACACCTGCTCCCCATTCACACCTGAGACCTTGTAGCACTAATGAGTCACATGACACCGGGGAGGGAAAATGGCTAATTGGGCCCAATTTGGACATTTTCACTTAGGGGTGTACTCACTTTTGTTGCCAGTGGTTTAGACATTAATGGCTGTGTGTTGAGTTATTTTGAGGGGACAGCAAATTTACACTGTTATTCAAGCTGTGCACTCACTACTTTACATTGTAGCAAAGTGTCATTTCTTCAGTGTTGTCTCATGAAAAGATATACTCAAATATTTACAAAAATGTGAGGGGTGTACTCACTTTTGTGATATACTGTATATACTGTGTGTGCAAAAGATTAGGGAGGTAAGGCAATAAATAGGCCATAGTGGTGAAATAATTACAATTTAGCAATTAAACACTGGAGTGGTAGATGTGCAGAAGATGCATGTGCAAGTAGAGAAACTGGGGTGCAAAGGAGCAAAAAAATAAATAACAATATGGGGACGTGGTAGTTGGGTGGGCTATTTAAAGATGGGCTATGTACAGGTGCAATGATTGGTAAGCTGATCTGACAGCTGATGCTTAAAGCTAGTAAGGGAGATATAAGACTCCAGCTTCAGTGATTTTTGCAATTCGTTCCAGTCATTGGCAGCAGAGAATTGGAAGAAAAGGCGGCCAAAGGAGGAGTTGGCTTTAGGGATGACCAGTGAAATATACCTGCTGGAGCACGTGCTACGAGTGGGTGCTGCTATGGCGACCAGTGAGTTGAGATAAGGCGGGTCTTTACCTAGCATAGACTTATAGATGACCTAGAGCCAGTGGGTTTGGCAACGAATATGAAGTGAGGGACAGCCAACGAGAACATTCAGGTTGCAGTGGTGGGTAGGATATGCGGCTTTGGTGACAAAACGGATGGCACTGTGATAGAATGCGTCCAATTTGCTGAGTAGAGTGTTGGAGGCTATTTTGTAAATGACATCGCCCAAGTCAAGGATCGGTAGGATAGTCAGTTTTAGTGAAGGGAGTGAAGGATGCTTTGTTGAGAAATAGGATGCCGATTCTAGATTTAATTTTGGATTGGAGATGCTTAATGTGAGTCTGGAAGGAGTCTAAGCCAGACACCTAGGTATTTGTAGTTGTCCACATATTCTAAGTCAGAACCGTCCAGAGTAGTGATGCTAGATGGGCGGCAGGTGCGGGCAGCGTTTGGTTGAAGAGCATGCATTTAGTTTTACTTGCATTTAAGAGCAGTTGGAGGCCATGGAAGGAGTGTTGTATGACATTGAAGCTTGCCTGGAGGTTTGTTAACACAGTGTCAAAAGAAGGGCCAGAAGCATACTGAATGGTGTCGTCTGCTTAGAGGTGGATCAAAGAATCACCAGCAGCAAGAGCAACATCATTGATGTATACAAACAAGAGAGTCGGCCCGAGAATTGAACCCTGTGGCACCCCCATAGAGACTGCCAGAGGTCCGGACAACAGGCCCTCCGATTTGACACACTG
Organism: Oncorhynchus masou masou; assembly: GCF_036934945.1. Lineage (NCBI taxonomy): Eukaryota > Metazoa > Chordata > Actinopteri > Salmoniformes > Salmonidae > Oncorhynchus > Oncorhynchus masou. The sequence continues at coordinate 56,127,554 of NC_088241.1, read as the reverse complement.
AACTCAATCTGAGAAGTAGTTGGTGAACCAGGCAAGGCAGTCACTTGAGAAACCAAGGCTGTTGAGTCTGCCGATAAGAATGCGGTGATTGACGGAGTCGAAAGCCTTGGCCAGGTCGATGAAGATGGCTGCACAGTATTGTCTTTTATTGATGGTGGTTATGATATCGTTAAGGACCTTGAGTGTGGCTGAGATGCATCCATGACCCGCTCGGAAACCAGATTACACAGCGGAGAAGGTACGATGGGATTCGAAATGGTCGGTGATCTGGTTGTTAACTTGGCTTTCGAAGACATTAGAAAGGCAGGGTAGGATGGATATGTCTGAAACAGTTTGCGTCTAGAATGTCTCCCCCTTTGAAGAGGGGGATGACCGTGGCAGCTTTCCAATCTTTAGGGATCTCAGACGATACGAAAGAGAGATTGAACAGTCTAGTAATAGGGGTTGCAACAATTGCGATGGATAATTTTAGAAAGAGAGGGTCCAGATTGTCTAGCCCATGCTGATTTTTTTAAGGGATCCAGATATTGCAGCTCTTTCAGAACATCAGCTATCTGGATTTGGTTGAACGAGGAATTTATGACGCTTGGGCAAGTTGCTGTGGGGGATTCAGAGCTGTTGACCGGGGTAGGGGTTGCCAGGTGGAAAGCATGGCCAGCCGTGGAAAAATGCTTATTGAAATGTTTCATTATCGTAGATTTATCGGTGGTGACAGTGTTTCCTAGCCTCAGTGCAGTGGGCAACTGGGAGGAGGTGCTCTTATTCTCCATGGACTTTACAGTGTCCCAGAACTTTTTGGAGTTTGTTCTACAGGATGCACATTTCTGTTTGAGAAAGCAAGCCTTTGCTTTCCAATATACACACTGCCTGTGTATATTGGTTCCTGACTTCCCTGAAAAGTTGTAATTTGCGAGGACTATTCGATGCTAATGCAGTACGCCACAGGATGTTTTTGTGTCAAGTTTGGAGTGAACCAAGGGCTATATCTGTTCTTAGTTCATTTTTTTTATTGTAGCATACTTGTTTAAGATGGTGAGGAAAGCACTTTTAAAGAATAACCAGGCATCCTCTGCTGATGGAATGAGGTCAATATCCTTCCACGAAACCCGGGCCATGTCAATTAGAAAGGCCTGCTTGCTGAAGTGTTTTAGGGAGCGTTTGACATTGATGAGGATTGGTCGTTTGACCACGGACCCATTACAGTCAATGAGGCAGTGATCGCTGAGATCCTGGTTGAAGACAGCAGAGGTGTATTTAGAGGGCAGGTTGGTCAGGATGATATATATGAGGGTGCCCATTTGTTCGGATTTAGGGTTGTACCTGGTAGGTTCCTTGATAATTTGTATGAGATTGAGGGTGTCTAGTTTAGCATGACAGAACTCTGCAGGCTATACATGATTTAATTTTAATTGTATTGTCTTAGTCTTGCACTTTTCTTTTGTCTCTGTTACACTCACTCTAATTTCTCTCTATCTTTCTTCCTCTGTTACTCACTTTCTCTCTCCATCACACCATCTCTCCTCCTCCTTCCTCCGTCCCTCTGACTCTACATCTCTCCTCCATCCCCCCTTCCCTCTGTCTCTACATCTCCCTCCCTCCCTCCCCCGCTCCCTCCCTCGCTCCCTCCGTCTCTACATCACTCCTCCTCCATCCCTCCATCCCTCTGTCTCTACATCCCTCCCTCCCTCCCTCCCTCCCTCCCTCCTCCCTCCCTCCCTCCCTCCCTCCCTCCCTCCCTCCAGAACTGATTAGTATGTATACTGTATGTTCCATCACGCTGTAGTGTTGACCTGTAGCTGTCATCTCCCTGATTACCTCCCTGATTCACTCTCCTTGTTTAGTAATGTGCAATCAATCATAATCAATTAGCCAAAATGTTGAATCATTAAAACCATTATCATTAATTAAAATAATTATCACTTTCTGCCAATGCTTCATTACCAGTGTTGTGTAACGTGTCTGCCACACACCAGACTTTCTCTCCCTGTTCTTTATTTATTTCTTCTTCACTAAAGTGAAAGATTTAACTGGGCGAAGAATTCCACCAACAGCCTTCTGAATGATATTTGGACTTTATTTTGGAAATTGTATTTATGAATAAATTGAAAATATTAACCATTTAACATCCACAATAAATATCAAAGGATATTTTTATATAAAGAAAAGTACTTAATAAAAGTATACATATGTTGATGTACACAGAATTTTCTCCCAAATAGTTTAATGGAGTTTAAAAAAAGGAACACACAAATGACATTTTCCACGACACAACGTAGTCTAATTTAAAGATCATACATGCATCCTAAAACGTCAAGTCTAAAATGTCCCAGGGACATCTTCCACCCCTCTGACATAAACTATCCTTTTGTCTCATTCCTCTGTAAAATAATCGTCCAAAGCTACTGCACTGGCAGCTCTCTTTCACGCTTGACCAGGAACTGTCTATTGGTATGCCTTAGATTCACATCCCTTCTTCTTAAAGCAGTAAAGAGAGGAGAGATGGAGGAATGGAGAGATGATAAGCATCCAGGGAAAGGCCTGATTGGGTGTACTTGTTTGAAAAGCCTGGAGGGAGAAAGAGAGGAAGATAGAAAAAGACAGAAAAAGAAGAGAGAGAAAGAGAAGAAAGAGAAAGAGAGAGGAAGAAAAAGAGAGAGGAAGAGAAAAAGGGAGAAAAAGAGAGAAAGAGAGAGGAAGAGAGAGGAAGAGAGGAAGAGAGAGAGAGAAAGAGAGAAAGAGAGAGGAAGAGAGGAAAGAAGAGAGAGAAAAGAAAGAGAGAAAGAGGAAGAGAAGGAAGAGAGAGGAAGAGAGAGAGAAAAAAGAGAGAAAAGAGAGGAATAGAGAGAAAGAGAGAAAAAGAGAGAGGAAAAGAGAGAAAGAGAGAAAAAGAGAAGGAAGAGAGAGAAAGAGAGAAAAAGAGAGAGGAAAAGAGAGGAAGAGAGAGAAAGAGAGGAAGAGAGAGGAAGAGAGAGAAAGAGATAGGAAGAGAGAGAAAGACAGAGGAAGAGAGAGGAAAAGAGAGGAAGAGAGGGAGAAAGAGGAAGAGAGAGAAAGAGAGAAAAAGAGAGAGAAAGAAGAAAAGAGAGGAAAAGAGAGGAAGAGAGAGAGAGAAAAAGAGAGAGGAAAAGAGAGGAAGAGAGAGAAAGAGAGGAAGAGGGGAAGAGAGAGAGAGAGAAAAAGAGAGGAAAAGAGAGGAATAGAGAGAAAGAGAGAGGAAGAGAGAGGAAGAGAGAGAAAGGGAGAAAAAGAGAGAGGAAGAGAGAGAAAGAGAGAGAAAGAGAGAGAAAGAGAGAGAAAGAGAGAGAAAGAGAGAGAAAGAGAGAGAAAGAGAGATAAAGAGAGATAAAGATAGAGGAAAAGAGAGGAAGAGAAGCGAGAGAAAAAGAGAGAGGAAAAGAGAGGAAGAGAGAGAAAGAGAGGAAGAGAGAGGAAGAGAGAGAAAGAGAGAGAAAGACAGAGGAAGAGAGAGGAAAAGAGAGGAAGAGAGAGGAGAGAAAAAGAGGAGGAAAAGAGAGGAAGAAGAGAAAAGAGGAAGAGAGAGAAGAGAGAGAAAGAGAGAAAGAGAGAAAAAGAGAGAGGAAAAGAGGAACAGAGAGAAAGAGAGAAAAAGAGAGAGGAAGAGAGAGAAAGACAGAGGAAGAGAGAGGAAAAGAGAGGAAGAGAGGGAGAAAGAGAGAGAGAAAGAGAGAGGAAAAGAGAGGAAGAGAGGGAGAAAGAGAGAGAGAAAGAGAGAGGAAAAGAGAGAAAGAGAGGGAGAAAGAGAGAGAGGAAGAGAGAGAAAGACGGAGGGAGAGAGAGGAAGAGAGAGCCAGCCACTGAGGCTGGGCAGTAATTCCATCTTTCCAGATGATTGTCATTTCTCCTCTAAGCTCCTGTTGAAACCTGGAAATAGACCTGTCATTCCCAAGCACCCAATAATTGCTTGTGTCAAATTTTCCTTGAAAGCGGGCTGGAGCCCTGAGGGTGTGAGCAAGGGGTACTAGTGACTGACTGAGTGTGTGTGTGTGTCTGCTTCAGTGTTTGCAGTGTTTTTCCAGTCTCTCCCATTTGGTGGAAGGGGGCCACCTTGCTTCCCTGCTCTGGGACCAAGGGGGATAGCAGGGAGGGAGTAGAGGGGTCTGGGGGGGGCATCGCTCACTGCCACCCGGGTAAAGCAGCCGTCTCATTAGGGTCACTGCCACCCGGGTAAAGCAGCCGTCTCATTGGGGTCACGACGCCCCTGTGGGATGTGAGTGGAAGGTAAATGGGCCTGAACATTGCCACAGTATCCCTGGCTGCATGGGTTCCATTAAACCAGCCAAGCCAGACCTGGGATGAATGTAGATTATTAAAGTGAGGACCAGCACCATTCATTCTGTCATAACATAACACCATAACACAGCCTTGATTAAAGTAAGGCACAGGGAACACTGAACAAAAACATGGACACAACATTCAACGATTTTACTAGTTAGAATTGATATAAAGAAATCAGTCAATTGAAATAAATTCATTAGGCCCTAATCTATGGATTTCACATGACTGTTCAGGGGCACAGTAATCCCACTGGGTAGGCAGGCCCAGATAGTCAGAATGAATTTTTCCCTACAAAAGGGCTTTACTACAGACAGAAATACTCCTCAGTTTCATCAGCTGTCAGGGTGGCTGGTATCAGACAACCCCATAGGTGAATAAGCCAGATGTGGAGGTCCTGGGCTGGTGTGGTTACATGTGGTCTGCGGTTGTGAGGCCGGTTGGGCGTACTGCCAAATTCTCTAATACGACGTTGGAGGCGGCTTGTGGTAGAGAAATTGACATTAAATTATCTGGCAACAGCCCTGGTGGACATTTCTGCAGTCAGCACGCTCCCTCAAAACTTCAGACATATGTGGCATTGTATTGTGTGACAAAACTGAACATTTTAGTGGCCTTGTATTGTACCCAGCACAAGGTCCACCTGTCTATGATCTTGCTGTTTAATAATCAGCTTCTTGATATGCCACACTTATCAGGTGGATGGATTATCTTGGCAAATGAGAAATGTTCAATAAGAGTGATGTAAACAAATTTGTGCGTGTGTAAAAATTCTGGGATTTCAGCTCATGAAACATGGGACCAACACTTCATATGTTGTGTTTATATTTTTGTTCAGTGTAGTAATCCAAACAATGAGGTGGATTCATATTCTGAAATTGAACATCCTGAAAAATAACTACAAACAAGATGGCCACTATCCCTAGCCTAATCAGTTGTTTTTCAGGTACAAAACATGGCTGTTCTGCTGTTCTGTCCTCCTGCTGTCTGTCTGTCTGTCTGCTGTTCTGTCTCTTGTTCTATAGCTGCCCATGGCACAGCCAGTCTGGCATGGCAGGGTACCCTGCCGAGAGGAACTAGAGAAAACAGGCTGTGAGTCAGGAGGGGTCTCAGAACATGTGGCACCCCTCTCCACCCAACTGAGGGGGCCCTCACACTATAGAGGAACCTATCATGCACACCTGATTACATTACTGGCAAATGGTCTTCAGGAATGAGTGTAATTGTGTGTCATTACAGCCTGTGAAGTGTGACAGGAGGACCCTAAAACAGAGATTGGCTTTTGTGGAAACAGCACACTGACTATCCCACCAAATCAACCTCGGATAGACAATTGACGTGTCTTCAACATCAGTCTCTGACAAAATTATGATGTATTATTATTACATTTATTGATCTCTTTAAAATGTTAGTTGCCTTCTATGTTAACAAAAAAATACATCATACCTGATCGTTCCTTTACTGTGTATTTAGTGTTGTATAAAAGCTTATCCCTATGAGGCTTTTTTGGTGAGAGAGAGAGAAAGCGAGAGAGAGAAAGAAAGAGAGGGAGAGGGGGAGAGGGAGAGAGGGAGAGAGGGAGAGAGAGAGAGAGAGAGAGAGAGAGAGAGAGAGAAAGAGAGAGAGAGAGCACAGGCTGGCTGTCATGTCATAAAGGATGCAGTCAGAGGGAGCAGAGAAGATTTCATGGCTAATGATTCCCGCTGCACTAATATCAGTGTGGGCTGCGGTGGGGATAACCAAGTTGAGCTGTCTTAGCTCAAATGATTCAATTAGGGCAGCTGTCCCTATTTGTCATGGCTCAACTGGCTGCTAGATTACCTTTCCGCTGTGCAAACGCACCTCTGCATTGAACTTGCCAGCTCAACAGTTTCAGAAAAAAATAAGGGGAGAGAGGGAGTGTGAGTGGGGATAAGCAGGTGAGAGAAAATTAAGTGAAATAATGCAGTAATAACCACATGATCTACTTAAAGGCTAAGGACATTACAGAGATACATGGTGGAGGAGAGGATCCTGGTGGAGGAATCACAATCAGTGGAGATCCGCCGGCTTGAGTGATTGAAGAGAAAGATGGAGGTTCGGCTACGCATGAAATCTGATCACTGCCTCAGCTTGTCTGGGATCACACTGGGGAAGGGGATGTACCAAGGGACAGAGAGACAGACTGGAGCGGAGAGAAGGAGAGACTGTGAAAGTCAAGAAATAGAGGGAGAGAGAGAGAGAGAGAGAAAGAGAGAGAGAAAGAGAGAGAGAAAGAGAGAGAGAGAGAGAGAGAGCAATGATGGGAGAGATATGGAAATGTAGGGGAGAAAGAAAGAGAGAGGAAGAAAGAATGAATGAAAGAAAATATAAAAAGAAAACGAGAGAGACAAATGAGAATACAACAAAGCAAATTGATATGACACTAAACACATCTTGATATTCTCTCTCATATCTTTCCCCTATTGTGTGAGCTGCATTTCAATAAAGGCTCTCAGTTCTCCTCAGCGTTACATATGAGGACACACTTAAAGATTCATTAGTGTTGAGTGAGACGATGGATCACAGGGCCAAGTCCTCTCCGTTTGCTTTAATGCAGTTAAACATGAATTTGTGCCAACTAACCTCATCAAATCTAATTAACACAATTGTCAGTTTTGGGTCATGATGGAACCTACTTGAACAAAGGCCGGGACAATATGCTAAGACAAAGGTAATATCTTGATGAGGGTTATTTAATGTAGATATGAAGTTTATCCTGTCCTCAAATAGTGTCATTATCATTATCCTAAAACACCTTTATTTGAATATAAATCAAATCACTTTCATGATCATAAGATATATCTTTCTCTCTTGTAAGACGGCAGTGTAGCTCTATTCTATGTGTTTCTATACATCATCCCCCAGTAACCAAGCAGCCCATGTAAAGCTTCTATACATCATCCCCCAGTAACCAAGCAGCCCATGTAAAGCTTCTATACATCATCCCCTAGTAACCAAGCAGCCCATGTAAAGCTTCTATACATCATCCCCTAGTAACCAAGCAGCCCATGTAAAGCCATAACACTCTGATCTGCCCATGAGGATTGTGCACAATGCGTAGTCATCCGTGAAAACACAACCAATGCGCCATTTTTCACTTGTCATCTACGGCTTGTAGACACATTTACTGTAACTGACTCCACAGAGGCACTGGAATACTTCACACTAATAAGGACAATAATACAGATGGCCGGTACAAACAGGCCACAGACAGTCAGCAGTTGTTCCAGTATTGTTCTGTGTTCAGTCATCACGGTATGCTGTTATGAAAGTGCTTATGGTTCGAGGACAATGGGGTTGGATATAACAAGATGACCCCACACGATCAACTCTAGTCTACATCACAGCATCTCTTAAATTAGTCTGTTTGTACTGTCTGTAAACTATTAGAGGGGATTAAGGAGGTCTGTGATTAATAAACTATAGACAGAATATGAAACAGAGGAGTGATTGTGTGGGTTCTGCCCAGACAAATATATTGTATGTGTTATACACGCTTCATTCAATCTCCGTTCTTAGACTCTATCGGATATACTATACAGTGAGATCCAAAAGTATTGGGACAGTGGCAATTGTTTGTTTTGTTTTGTCTCTGTACTCCAGTACTTTGGATTTGAAATGATACAACGACTATGAGGTTAAAGTGCAGACTGTCAGCTTTAATTTGAAGGCATTTTCTTCCATATTGGGTTGAACTATTTGGAAATTACAGTACTTTTTGTACATAGTCCCCCCATTTTAGGGGACCAAAGGTATTGGGACAAATTCACCTGTAAGTGAATTAAAGTAGTCAAAAATGTAGTCCTTGGTCTAAATGTTCCTAGCACACAATGGTCACATTAAGCACCGTGACTCTACAAACTTGTCAGATGCATTTGCTGTTTTACTTTGGTCGTGTTTCAGATTGAAAACGTTAAAGATGCACTAATGTCATACCCCCAAGACATGCTAACCTCTCACCATTACAATAACAGGGGAGGGGGCATGATATTTGTGAAAGTCTATAACTTTCTCACTCATCAATATTCACGGTTCATTCAGGATTACCCTTAATCATGTTAGGATCCACATTCATGTAGAAGAGTTAAGAAACATATTTTATTCTTATTTACAATAAAAGTGACAAAAACATGACACAATACATGATTAACCATTCAACCAAAACAAACAGCAAAAGCATCCAACAAATTTGAGAGACACAAGGTTGATGAAGTCATTGCGTGCTAGGAATATGGAACCTCTAACCTCATAGTCATTGTATCATATCAAATCCAAAAGTACTGGAGTACAGAGCCAAAACAACAACAAATGTGTCACTGTCCCAATACTTTTGTTGCTCACTGCACATGTGTGATTTTCCCGGATTTTATCTAATGCAGTTCTTAATCATAATACTAATTTTTAATTTCTGTTTAAGTACTGCTTTCATTTGTTTACATACAGACTATACATTGGAACAAGAGTCCAATCCGACTTTGACTCAGCTTCTATTTGCAGAAAATAATTAGTTCTGAACAGAGCTCCACCCCAAAATCAGGTTTCCATAACCGCCCGTCCAGTATAGACAGTACAGACAGTACAGACAGTATAGACAGTACAGACAGTACAGACAGTACAGACAGTACAGACAGTATAGACAGTACAGACAGTACAGTATAGTACTGCCTGTTTGTGTGGGCAATCTGAGTCTGAGCTGTCAAGTGGCTGAGTAGAATCCTGTTTATTAGACTGATTGAGGGGGCAGACCTCTGCAGCAGGACCCCCAACCTAAGGAAGAAAAGGGACACATTCATACAACGGAGTTGACACATTTAGTTGGCCAGCCCTTCGTTAACTCAATTCACTTCTGTTTTGTCAGCTTTGTAACCCCACGGTGTTCTACAACACTGGGGAGAAAAATACCAGATATTACTGGAGGCTAGAGAAGCAAAACACATGCACAATCAGATATATTAACTATTCCTAATATTCATCCTTAATTATAAAGGTCCCTTAAGCACGGGTGTTTTTGACCCCAGAGAGCCTGAATAAATACATTAATCCAACATTTGGAAAAGTTAATCCAACAATAACATGTTACATTTTAGATTAGTTTTAGAGCAACAATATTGACATTTATTTTTTATTTCACCTTTATTTAACCAGGTCGGCCAGTTGGGAGCAAGTTCTCATTTACAACTGCGACCTGTCCAAGATAAAGCAAAGCAGTGCGACAAACAACAACACAGAGTTACACATAAACAAACATACATATATGTTCTTCTAGATTAGTACAGTATATTATAAAATTGGCATTTGTCTATAAAATGCTATGCCTGTGAACAGAGAGAGGGTGATGAGCAGACTGCTTTACATAAAGCCAGGAATAAGTCCCATTCCCGGTCTGTTTTTACAGAGGGGAGTGGGGTTGACACAGTGCTGGGTGCTGCAGTCAGCTGAGCAGTCTGATGTACTGCTGTCACACGTCTGCCTCTCTGTCTCTTAGTCATCCTGTCCATGTAAGACACCCACATTCTCTCTTTATCTGGAAGGCTAGTTATCCAACACAATCAGGGCAGAATTTGGTTCATTTTAGAAGCATGCCCATGGTATTGATACATATCAAAACTTATAACAAGATAGTTTTTTTCCTATTTAAAATCTTTCTTTGTTTCAAAGCTCTCTTTGTCTAAATGAACCTTGTATGCTGTCACCTCCAGAGCTATCCAGTACATACGCACATGAGAGCCCTGGCCTATTGTTTGCTTGCCTGCCACATGACATTGACTGGTCTACCGCCCCCCACGGTGTATGACATACTGTACTCTAGATGGTTAACCCAGATTCCATCCTATAGCAGAGGGCTTTGTCCCCCCTTCCCCTTCCCCTTCCTCCCTCCCTTCTCCCCCTCCTTCCTACCCTTCTACCTGCAGCATCAGGGCTGCACTGCATCGATGGTACAGCTGAGGCTATGCCAAAACCCAATTTGGCCGGTGTCCATCACTTCATTGGAAAGTAATGGTTTTCACTGAACTGAGTTATGGCCAGCTGTTTGCAGACAGTCTGTGACATACTGATGGAGCAGAAAGCACCGTATGTTGCTTTCCAAATCAAATGATACAAGGAGTGTGACAGTGTGGAGAAACATCTGTCATTAGCAATTTTCAGCACGCTCCACTAATTCTGGACAAAATAGGCATAATGAAGTTACCGCAGGAAACTTCAAATATTGTCAGCCGCAACAAGGCCAGGAAAATATTGTCAGCCGCAACAAGGCCAGGAGAAGCTGGTTCTCACCAAGGCTTGTAATCCAATTCATTTGTTGTGAGAAACATTAAAGAAAAGGGGGAGGATCATTATTTTTGATCATCCTGTTTTTAAAATGCAAATCACAAACGTCCTTCTTTAATCAAAGAACCAGAAAACCGAATCAAGGACAGGAGGGCGATTCACTGGGGTTTATTGAAGTCTCCTCCCTTGTAGTGGTGGCCCATTGGCGCAGGCTCCATATGGGGCAACACAAAGGCTTTGACAGGCCTGCTTGCCAATGCTCAGTCAACCTAGATGTATAAACCCATGACGATGGCGTCTCTGGTCTTGTGATCTGCGGAAAGACACCCCGCTGTTCAATGTGCACTGGATCATGATGGCGATTGAGTCTGACTTGGCTTGTTGTATTGTGGCAGCCATGTTGGGTTTTGTGTCCAAATGAAGTTGACTTGCCAAAAATTTGTGAAATTTTAATTAGAATTCCTGATTAGTGACTTCGTGGGGTTTGAGATATGTATTGTGAAATGTGGCGGTTTTATTTTAGAACTATAGATAATACAGGCAGAAATATATCTGAATAGTTAAATTGTTGCATATCTGTGAGGAGATATGATGAGGGGCATTATTGACAGCTCTCCTGATTCAATACTACTTCAGAACAAATCAGGACAGACCAGAACAGTTGTTGAAGTGAGACGTGTCAGAGTGCTGTGGCCGTCTGGGCTGGAGTCTGCTGCATTCAGCACTCACTCACTCACTCACTCACTCACTCACTCACTCACTCACTCACTCACTCACTCACTCACTCACTCACTCACGCACGCACGCACGCACGCACGCACGCACTCACACACACACACACACACACACACACACACACACACACACACACACACACACACACACACACACACACACACACACACACACACACACACACACACACACACACACACACACAAACACAAACACACACAGTCTCTCTGGCAGTTCTTGCCACGCGGCAGAAGCGCCATAAAACCTGCCTGTGTTAATTCTGTCTGAATCATCATGGGTTCCACATGTGAAGCAGGACGTCTTCCCACTGCTGCAGATATCCCTTCCGCGTAGCCGGGTCGTATGCTAGTGGACAGCGATGACAGAGAGGGGGACAGTTGGCCATTGTGATTAGAAAGGCCTCTCTCTTGGAGCCGTGCCCCACATCTAATTTCCTGTCCCCAGCCTTTGTAATAATGTGTTTTATGCGGCACATGTTGGTGAATAACTGGCAGCGCTCAGATGACAATAATCACCCATAATGCCCCAGGGGAGGGGACGGCCCCTCTCAGGGACTGTGTGAGTCATTAATATGCAAAATGGCTGCTGATGTCCTGAGTGTCTATTGTCACTCTTCCTGGATGGTCTGACAATACATATTTATATGCTGTATGAACGCAATAGGTCGATTTTTGTCACTCTCAAGAAGTACCTCTGTTTTTAAAATGTATTAATAATAAATCTACTAAACACGCTGGATATTTCAGACACTGAATTGGCTGATAGGATGAATTACATTTGTGGGTTAGCGAGCATGCATAAAAGCACATCATGCACAGACTGAAACAGAATGTTTACTTGGTTGAGCTACCGATCATTTATTCCATAATTGTTTTCCTCGTCTTCCAGCAGCCAGTGATAATGTGTTGTTACCCTCCCCTTAAAAATGTCTCGTGGTCATTAGAGTGGAGTTGATGTTTTTAAGTGCTCCTCTCCCCTTCCCTCCCCTCCTCATGTCTCCTTCCCTCTCTGGTGCCTCCTGGAGTGTGATGTCATCAGTATGAGCCAGGAAATCCTAAGAGCCTGGCTGTGCAGTGCTTCAGTGCCTTGGCAGGTCCAGGTGTTTGAGCGCTCATCGTTTTTCTGTTTCTATTACAATGGTTTGTCAACCTTCACTTAGCCTACATGTTCAGTTCAGCCACAGCATGCATATTGCAAATCCATTCAAACCTGACATCATGCAAGTTGCACAATTACAGAGAACTCTAACTTCCCATGCAGCAACTCAGTACCCAACTGCAGTAGTAGTCCACCTTGGCCCCCTCTCCTTCCTCTGAGCTGGGCCCCAGCCATCAGCCAGGGCGAGCAGAGCTGTGACATGCCCACGTCTGTCAGGATGGTGGATGTCTCCGTACTTCACTCTGCTGACATTGATGTGTGAGCATAATGCCTGATTATAGGATGGGTGACAGTTAAATTCTATCAAAATTAAGGCACAATTAAACATTTCATCTGCGCTAATTACTGGCTGTAGATTTGGCCCGATGACCATGTGCTGGAGGAAATCAGCAACCATAACACAGTTTAATGGGCCACAGCTGTCTTACAGCTTGGTAATACTTGCACAGTTCACCAGAACTGTAATTTATGAGAGAGAAAGAGGGGAGAAATCTGCAGCGGATTGAGTGCCAGAATAGATTTAGAATTCATATAGTTTAATGAGGTTTGGATTCACCGCTGTGGATGCTCTGATGCTGACTGAAATACATTACCCAGTTGTACTTAGACTGTGTGTTTGTGTGTGTGTGTATTTGATAAAGTTGAGGGAAAGTACAAAAAAAGTTGGAGCTGGCACAATCCCTTCATGTATTGGTGCATAATATGTTAACTATCTGAATGAACATCATGTTTTGATCATGCTTCATTTAGTCACTGTCCATTCTAGTTTTTTATTTCCTAATATGAAAGGTCTTGCACCATGTACAGGTTCCTGTTCCCTTTGAGGAGCTGGAGACAAAGGCAGGAGGGCCTCTCGTCTCTGAACATGAACACTTGGTGGGCCTTGGACAGACGTCTTGGGTTCACACTAAAATAATCAGCACCAGTGCCCACCTCGTGCCAGAGAATTAGCCTGGGAAATTCACCAAAATGGGGGAACAGCTTGGGAACAGAAGGGTGAAAAGGGCTGTGTGTGTGTGTGTGTGTGTGTGTGTGCCAACACAACAGTGCATGTGTGTGTGTGTGTGTGTGTGTGTGTGTGTGTGTGTGTGTGTGTGTGTGTGCATGTCTGTGTGTGTGTGTGTGTGTGTGTAACTGTGTGTGCTCTACAAGCTAATTCCATAGCAAACAGGGGAAAGCTCCTCCTAAGTAACTCAGCTCTAGTGTGTTGTGGCCCTGCTGGCCTCTCTTCTGTGGCTTCCATCATGGCTGCCACAGACCCTCTTCACGTAGCTGCAGGTTTGGTCTCCCTCTCCCTCCCATCAGACATGCTCAATGGATTATAGGGAATATGGAATGGTGCAATTAATAAGGCCCCATTCATTTAGAGGTCATTTTACCTTTACATTTAGCATTGGCAAATATAGAAAACCAGTAACCTTTTCACATTTCAGTTTATTCATGGATCTCCTTTCACCCTAAAAAGTCAATCTCGGTTAGTCAGTTTAAATGAATTTAAATTCAGATTAATCTTTCTTTCCCCCATAACATAGACCAGAGGCAAGCTAAAACATCCCTGCATTACCATAGTCATGTCAAAGAACAGAGCTGGGTAGTGTGTATAGAGATCTGCAGTATGTTGGCGTGGTCTGGCATGCTGCAGGCTGGGTTTGGTTGGAGCTCACTGAGGTTAATGTTACTGCTGTTTCCTGGGTGACACCTTCAGTCTGTGACAAGGCCGTGAGGAGAGGGCCTGACGTTACTGGCTCTAAACACTGACTCCCCACTGCTCTGTGGCTTGGGCCCGGTTCAGGTGAAGGGCTGGCTGCTCAGTTCAGTACAGAACACGCCCTGCAGGCCCAGTTGACCTTCTTTTAGGAGCGATTGTTTGTATGTTTGGGGAGAAGGAGCGTGTGTTGAAACTGTAACCTACTACTTGGTCGTTCTGTAAAGGGCCAGTCTAGACTTTCACTGTGATATTGTTGTAATGAGTCGGATGGACATGTTGAAGTAGATTTTAGATGGGAGATTTAGTTAGAGAGACATCACACACTACGTTATTCCCTTGACAATGCATTTGCTTTTTTGGGATATGTTTTTTCCTTTTTGACTTAAAATACAGTATGAAGACATTAAATAGTTGGCTGTACCATTGGTCAGTCTGTGTTCTTGGTCAGTTGACCGGTTGACCGTGGCGATGATCTGACGGCGATGCGTAAGTTTCTGCCATGCCCTAAGCCTTATCTGTGAGCACCACAGGCCGGCTGGCGTACAGTATGTCAGTGTGTTGCATGGGGATGGAGCCGGACATGCGGGCTCACGCTCTCACTACGCCGGCTGTTGTCCTCAAACTGCAGCACATTGCCACGTCGCCCCAGGACAGAGAATCAGGGACAGCAAAGGACAATGACATGCATAGGGAGCACAGTGCTGCTCAGTGTCCGTGTGCCATAGGTATGCTATGTTTTCCTGTGTGTCTGCATGTCTTCATACTGTATTTGTAAGCCCTCTGTCCAATGAACTGGATCTTTGTGAAAAAGAAGAATATCCAATGAACTGTTGGTTTTCTAGCACGCACTGGAAGTTACTGTTGACGTTACAAAAACATTGCTTTTTCTTCTTCTTTACAATAACAGCCTTTTTTAACCAAATCCCTGTGGCTTTCTAGTCGTGGTGCCGTTGTCAGCAATGCATCTGATACAGTTATGAGCACCCAAAGGTATAAATTATGCGTAGGAAAGAGTGTTGCTTCATTCATTGTTTCAGCTATGTGCTTGAATAGTGCATCTTCTCTGAGTGAATCCAAACATTAGATTGGATGTAATGGAGAGAAATGAAGCTGTGCTCCAGACTGTTAAACCCTCCTGCATAAAAGAGTGCTCCGCAATGCTCGCTGTTAATCTGCGATCAACTCGGAAATCATCTCTCATGAAGAGCTTACTAAACACTCATTTACGCTGTAAATGCTCCAATAAATTACGCATTCAAATAAAGAAGTGGATTATTCTCTGAGAAATCAGTCTTTCTGACAATCAGCCATACTGCATGGTGTAGGATGGAGGGAGTTCTAGAGGAGTACCAAAGACATGCAGAGACCTGAACATGTCAGTGTTCACGTATCCTGAACCTACTCTGTAACCTCCCGGTCATCCAGTGCATGTGTCAGGGAAAGGGACAACAGATTTCTGCCAGAGTCTCATACCAGGCTGAATCTGTTACCATTAGACACACGCATGACCAGACATCTGTTCTACATTTTCAGACATATTGTGCATATTTTATTGTGATTTTTTAAAATGAAATGTAGTGTGTTTTTACATTTTATTTTTATTTTTTATTTTTACAAAAAGTAGTGTAGCTAATACCAGGATGAAGGCTATGTAATATTTCCCAATGTATTGAAAGTTACTAGATTGTTTTCACACATTTTGTTTGAATTTTGAATTCATGTATACAAGATATTAATGAAATTGAAGAGCATGCTTTGAAACTGACAAAAATGCAGGCAGAGCGACAGAGACAGAACTGATCACTGACATGTCATGCCAACCCTCAGTGTTCCACAGAGCGTTTCCATGACAACATCACCAACACCCCATCCACTCCACCACTGAACATTCTGTCACGCACCGTATTTTTTCCATTATTCAGGCTCAAAACGAGGTGTGTTTTTTATGTGCATGTGTGTGTGTGTGTGTTTACACCATCATTAAGGGCCCTGAGTGGATCGTGTGTTTGTTTTTTTGACAAATTGTGCTGTGTGTGTGTGTCTGGGTGTGCGTGTGCGTGTGTGTGCTGTGTGTGTGTGTGTGTGTGTGTGTGTGCTGTGTGTGCGTGTGTGTGCGTGTGTGTGTGTGTGTGCTGTGTGTGTGTGTGTGTGCTGTGTGTGTGTGTGTGTGTGTGTGTGTGTGTGTGTGTGTGTGTGTGTGTGTGTGTGTGTGTGTGTGTGTGTGTGTGTGTGTGTGTGTGTGTGTGTGTGCTGTGTGTGTGCTGTGTATGTCATGACGGGGCCAGTGGCAGCTGAAGAAGAGGACTGTATTTGTGGATGAACAGCATGGCTACAGAGAGGAGAGGAGATCCTGAGGGAGGCCTAATGGTTCCACTCCTTCCTGCGCAGAGATAAAGACTCCTAATAAGCGTGTATGCTCACCATCTGGCCCTGTGCATGTGGTCCTTATGGAGGCGAAAGCAGCGCAATCTGTAAACGATCAGGAGCCATAGCGCCCCCCCTAGAGAGGCCGCCATGCAATCAAGGTGACAGATGGCAGCGCCTCTCTGCTGTGGCCTCATGGAGGAGATCAAAATCACCTTCAATAAACTCTGACTGGAATGGGCACGGGCACGGGCACGGACTCCCTCAAAAAGTCACTTTGTCAGTCAAACTGTGGCAGCTTGCTGAAACAGGGGACACACACAGCGGCCCGTCCGACTGGCCAGCCGACCGCCTGATTTCCATATTTTCTGTCTGACTGGTCCTGAACTGTGATCTTTCTCCAGTAGACCTCTCGGCGCATGAGATGGTGGTGCTGTGGGCGAGGAGGCTGCCAGGCCGAGCTCCGTTATTGGGGGAAATTGGGAACATGATGCTGTTAATAATATAGGGCAAAAGGAGTGGATGGCAGTGGGGACGCGCAGGTGGTTATGAGGGTCGGGGACCCCTTTAGAATTTAGAATGACATGGCAAGGACATGAGAGGGGACTCTCTCTTTCCCCTCTCTCCTCCCTCTCTGTCTCTTTCTCTCCACCCTCTCTGTCTCTCTCTTAATAGATATTCAAAAGCCAACTCCTTAATGACAGATTTACTGATTGTCAATGAAATACAGAATCTGTTTCAGATCTGCACCCATAGATATACATACTGTCTACACCAAATGATAGAGCAGCATTGTCCCTCCATCCGCATTGTTTCCTTGTCTGTTTCCTGTCTGTTTCTGGTTCTATTTCATGTCTGTTTCCTGTCTATTTCCATGTCTGGTTCCTGTCTGTTTCCATGTCTATTTCCATGTCTGTTTCCATGTCTGTTTCCATGTCTGTTTCCTGTCTGTTTCCATATCTGGTTCCTGTCTGTTTCCATATCTGGTTCCTGTCTGTTTCCATGTCTGTTTCCATGTCTGTTTCCTGTCTGTTTCCATATCTGGTTCCTGTCTGTTTCCATGTCTGTTTCCATGTCTGTTTCCTGTCTGTTTCCATATCTGGTTCCTGTCTGTTTCCATGTCTGTTTCCATGTCTGTTTCCATGTCTGTTTCCTGTCTGTTTCCATGTCTGTTTCCATGTCTGTTTCCATGTCTGTTTCCATGTCTGTGTATGTGTCTGCTGAGCATGATGGAGACAGCATTGCTGGGCAACGCTATTTCACACATCCCCTTCATCTGAGCCACAGTCTGTCTGTCAGTCTGTCTGTCTGTCTGTGATGTGAGAAAAACAGGCTGACTCTCCAAGCTTTTTTGCTCCAGTGCAAAAGTTCAACATTGAAACACCATCTGTTCAATAGGACTATAATCTAGGCAGGAGAGAACCAAGTCCAAGGCTTCCTTGATTATGAGGCTTTCTTGTCTTTGGACTTCCTGCCATGAGCTTGGACTTCCTGCCATAAACTTGGACTTGTAACCAAGGTAGTGTAGATTGAGAGAATATTTATTTCAATGCTTGATTACATAATGAGAACAATATGAGTCAAGTATTGTGTTTTAGTTAGAGTGATTATCTGAGGAAACAAACCTGAATTTGAACTGTAGTTGAGAGTAGTTCCACTTGATCTATTTAATGTGATCACTGCATGCAACTGGAGGTAAAAGGAGCATATCTTTAGCACTTTTATTGCATATGTCTGAATTTAAAAGCCCTTGATAGTGGACACTTTGAACACAGCCAACCCCTCAACCAGAGGTGGCTTCTTCAGTCTCCAATCAAAAGAGTGCTGTAGGTACAGTACTTACACTAGAGAGAAATCCTTTGTCCTCTCTTTTCCCCTCCACTCCCCCCACCCCTCAACCTTAAGCACTCACTTAGTTAATTGCTGCACTTATTTGATTAATTGTACAAATTCCATTGTACTCTCTCTCCCCACTCGTTCAATGTCTCCCTTTCCTCCCCCTTTCTCTGTCTCTCTTTCTCTCCCCCCTCTTTGTATCTCTCTTTCTCTTTATCGCTCTCTCTCTCACTCTCTGTACCTCTATGTTTTATTGGGGTGTCCTGAAGAACTCTTAATCATCCACTTTTACATTTTACGAATGTTAAATATGTGCACTTCAGCTAATAATTAGATCAATTACACTAATTAATATCAAGTTTCAAGTTTTAATGTCACTTGCACATTTACAGTGAAATGCGTTTCTTGAAATCTTTAAACACAACATTGCAGCAATCAATATCAAAGAAGTACTAAAAAGAATTAGAAGGTCGATCAAAAACACACGAGCAATAAAGATAAGAAATCAGAAGAACGTGAGAAGTCAGTAAGCTGTATACAGAGTCAGTCAGTTCCAGAACCATGTTTACAATGTCCAGGAATACTGCGGAGTGATAGAGATACACACTGTAGGCACCGAGGTAAGGTGACAGAGTAGCAGCAGGTATGATGATTGTATGTGAGTGTGTGTGCGTGCATGTTATGTGTGTGTTGGAGTGTCAGTGTGTGTGAGTAGGGTCCTGTGAGTGTACATAGAGATGTAAATAAAACACAAGGGTCAACTCAGATAGTTTGTGTAGCCATTTGGTTATCTATTTAGCAGTCGTATGGCTTGGGGATAGAAGCTGTTCAGGGGCCTGTTGATATCAGACTTGATGCACTGTTACCGCTTCCTGTGCTGAAGCAGGGAGAACATTCTATGGCTTGGGTGGCCCCTTCCATTTCCTGTAGTCCACAATCAGCTCCTTGGTCTTGCTGATGCCGAGGGAGATGTTTTTTCCTGGCACCACACTGTTGGGGTTGGGGTTGAGGGGAAGAGATTGGTGTGGCCAGGGCTCTGTGCAGGCCAGTCACGTTCTTCCACACCAATCTTCACCAAACCATTTCTGTATGGACCTCACTTTGTGCACGGAGGCATTGTCATGCTGAAACAGGAAAAGGCCTTCACCAAACTGTTGCCACAAAGTTGGAAGCACAGAATGTCATTGTATGCTGTCTGTAGCGTTAAAAACAGCCCCAGACCATTATTCCTACTCCACCAAACCTTACAGTTGACACTATGAATTCGGGCACGTAGCATTCTCCTGTATTCCACCAAACCCAGATTTGTCTATCAATCTGCCAGATGGTGAAATGTGATTTATCACACCAGAGAATGGGTTTCCACTGCTGAGTCCAATGGTGGCAAGCTTTACACAACTCCAGGCGACGCTTGGCAATGCGCATGGTGATCTTAGGCTTGAAAGTTACTGAGCTCTTCAATAAGTCCATTCTACTGCCAATGTTTGTCTAAGGAGATTGCATGGCTGTGTCAGCAACGGGTGTGGCTGAATAAGCTGAATCCACTAATTAGAAGAGGTGTCCACATACTTTGAATATATAGTGTATATGTCACGCCTGCTCCCACTCTCCCCATCGGTGCTCGAGGGCGCCAGGCTGCCCTGCATTACGCACTCCTGCCACCATCATTACACACACCTGCTTCCCTCGCATATCATCGATTCATTGCACTCACCTGGACTCCACCTGTGTTATTTCCTTCCCTATATCTGTCTGTTCCCCAGCTCTGTTCCCTGATTCAGCATTAATTGTTGTATGTCTTTGTATTACCCGGTTCTGACACTGTTCCTGTCCTGTTCCATGTCTGTGTAAATAAAATGTTCACTCTCCATACCTGCTTCTCATCTCCAGCGTCGGTTCTTACAGTATATATATTTTCCTTCTATTAGCTATATGTTTTCAACTATGCTTTGATGTTTCACAAAAATTCTGAACCTTTCTATTCTCATGGTTTCTACAGATTGTAAATTAAAGAACGTTTTTTTGTTACAAGTATTATTAATGGATTGACTATGACTTTCAGATCACCCAGAAGTGCTATTTGCAGAGTTAACTCCAGGTAAATGTTGTCCTTCTTCAGCCCTTCATGAAGCTGTGACCAAAAACAAGCTACGTATGGACAGTACCGAAACAAATTATCTAATGATTTTGTCTCTTCACAGCAAAATCTGCAGAGCTGGGAAGGTTGTATAATAATGCCATCAGCAAACTTGATGATTGTTTTGGAGTCGTACATGGCCACGCAGTCGTGGGTGAACAGGGAGTACAGGAGAATTAAAAACTGTTTAATTAAAAACACTGAGAAGTGGTCGTGGACTCTGGATTTGTTATCCATAGTGTGGGCAGCTTGAGGTCTTTGTGACTTGAGTCTTTAATCTGTTCCCACTAATCCATGTGGCTTTACTTGGTAAGCCCTTTTCATAATGTTTGTCATTGTTGTAGAGCACCCTTGCTTTCCTTTGTTTGCTGTAGCGCATAGGCCCACCTGAACTCCCACCACAGATATCTTATTCATTTTTATCAGTCGTAACAATCAATTCTTTGTAGTGCTAGAACAATTCAATATAGTCCACAATCTCAGTAGCTGATGTAATTTGTAACTAAAATGCTGAAAACATATTGTTCGTATCTGCGATTTCGGTTAAAATTAAGAGGTGCTGGTTCAATTATAGGTTCAAAGTTTCCCTGGGAGGTTTCATTAACGCTCTTCAGAATGGAAATTCTAGGTTCAAAGTTTCCCTGGGAGGTTTCATTAACGCTCTTGAGAATGGAAATTATAGGTTCAAAGTTTCCCTGGGAGGTTTCATTAACGCTCTTGAGAATGGAAATTATAGGTTCAAAGTTTCACTGAATGCAACTTCTTTTGGGTTAAGTTTTTTTTTAATTCCAAGCACAGATAAGACACATGGACATTCATTTCCTAAGGCATTATTCATGCAAACACATTTATTTCTTTACTGTGACACGGCATCAGTGAGATTCAAACCTATAGGCTAGTCCTCTGTTTATCACACCTGTCCCCGCTCCCCCTCACCTGCTTATCATCTCCTACATTGGGTCTTACACTGTTCTCTATCCATTAGTCCACTGCACCACCAGGATGGATCTAGCATGCAATGTTTTTTTGTACACATACAGAGCCTTTCATTTCAGTGTATTCAAACAGACCCCATTTCAAAGGATCACTCATTAAGATCAGGTGTGGCCATTTAGTGGAAGAGGCCAACACACCTGAACACACTTAATCAGATAGAACTTAGAAACTTTGCTGAGAGTTACTTGTGGTATTTATAGAATATTTTCTTAACATTCCGAGCACAGAATGTATTTAAAACATTTTTTAAAAAGTTCTTAGAATGTTCTCTGAATGTTACATCAAGGTTTGGTTTGTTTTTATAATGGAAAGTTTTAATGTTTTCAGAACAATTTGAGAACGTGAATTTAAATAGAACCACAAGGAAAACTGTGGAAAACATTATGCTGAAGTACTGATATTCCCACAGAATAACGTTGTTAACATTCTTGGAACAATTTGAGAACATTCCCAATGTCAAACTGGTTGGATAATGTCCCTCGAACATTAACATTATCACCATTGAAATTAAATGTAACCATGTTTGAACTTTTAGGAAACGTTCTGTTTACGTAATGAAGTACCAAAAAAAATAACGTTTTTTTGTCAAGTTTCTTAATAAATGCTATGAGAATGTTCTAAAGCCAAGCAACTCTCCTGCACCATTTCCAGAACGTTCTGGGAAGGTTGTATGTAAAATAACCTTAGGACAACTACAGTCTCACCAAACATATGGTTCTCAGAGTATTATGTGCTAGCTGGGGAGTTTCTTGCTTTGTCATGGTATGGTGGAGAGTGGAAAGAAGGGTGTCAGAGTGTCATAGACTACACTCTCACCCCAGATGGAAATGCAAAATTACAGTCTGGTCGGCTAAACAAAGTTTGAGTAGGTTGACCTTTATGGCCTTATCACTGGTTCATATTTTACTGATTCACTCAGTTGACTTCAATGGAACAAGATGCAGTTTGTCACTCTGTAAAAGTTTCTACTACTTCTAACTTAGAGCTGTTGTCAGATGTATCATTTATCCATATGACATGCATGAAAGCGGCCAGTGTTGAATGCATTTGCTTTACACAATAGTCTGAATTCGACACACTTGTCATATTTGTAATGTAGTACTTAATGCTCACAGCATCACACAGTCAATTATATTAAGGGGTTCTTATGTTGTACGGTTCAGCTGTCGGTGTTACAGATGAAACTGTCAGGCCGAACACATCTTACATATCAGAGCACTTTGATGCTCACTGATAAGTCTGTTGATTACTCCCTCTGTATAAATAAAACAGCACATGAATCTAACAGCTGTCATTATTGTTGGTAATAGATTAGATGGGAAGTTGTGGGATATTCTTTTTGTTGTACATTGGAAGGTCACAGCTGAGAGCTGAAGGTCTTCTTCAAACATGAAAAATACCTCTCAGACCTGAAATACTCCCTTTACCAGTTAATGAAGATAGAATGTGATTATGAGAACAGTTCTGAATAGGAAAACACACCAAGGCGATTGGTCTGATCCTGACTAGTAATATTTGTCTTTGGGGGTTTGTCTGTCTGTATGATTGTGTTAAATCATATTGATTCATGAAGGAGCCTCAGACTGGTTTGTCAGATGAGCCTTTTAATTTCAGCCTCTCTGATGGATACCAGTAATTTATGCTGATTAGAAATAAAGCATGATATTTTCCTTTATCCCCCCTCTTTCGAACGGGGAAGATCTTTCCGGAAGGGTAGAGAGGAGAGCAGTTGATTAGTTGTAATGTGACCGCAGAGCCCCACGGGCTGAAATTTATGTCCATCATTTGAACTGTGGCTACATGTGCTGTATACATCAGGTTGGTTAATGAAATTTGTCGCCAGGAGGAACTCAGATGCTGCTGCCTCTCTCTCAGCTTTGACACTTAATTGTGTGATGCACCAGAAAAACCTTTCTAAACTCCTCTCAACTTTCAGCTAATGTTCATGTTGTTTAAAAACCTCTTACATCTATGGGGGCGCTATTTCATTTTTGGATGAAAAACGTTCCCGTTTTAAACAAGATATTTTGTCACAAAAAGATGCTCGACTATGCATATAATTGCTAGCTTTCGAAAGAAAACACTCTGACGTGTCCAGAACTACCAAGATATTCTCTGTGCGTGCCCTAGAACGTGAGCTTCAGGCAAAACCAAGATGAGATGGCATCCAGGAAATGAGCAGGATTTTTGAGGCTCTGTTTTCCATTGTCTCCTTATATGGCTGTGAATGCGAGAGGAATGAGCCTGCCCTTTCTGTCGTTTCCCCAAGGTGTCTGCAGCATTGTGACGTATTTGTAGGCAGATCATTGGAAGATTGACCATAAGAGACCACATTTACCAGGTGTCCGCCCGGTGTCCTGCGCCGAAATTGGTGCGCAAAAGTCACCTGCCAGTATTTTTCCATGGGATACAGAGAGGAAAGCAAGCTTCCACGAACTGCATATCAATGAAGAGATATGTGAAAAAACACCTTGAGGATTGATTCCAAACAACGTTTGCCATGTTTCGGTCGATATTATGTAGTTAATCCGGAAAAAGTTTTACGTTGTAGGTGACTGAATTTTCGGTTCGTTTCGGTAGCCAGACGCAATGTAGAAAACTGAACAATTTCTCCTACACACAGACGCTTTCAGGAAAAACTGCGCATTTGGTATGTAACTGAGAGTCTCCTCATTGAAAACATCAGAAGCTCTTCAAAGGTAAATGATTTTATTTATTTGGTTATCTGGTTTTTGTGAAAATGTTGCGTGCTAAATGCTACTCAAAATGCTATGCTAGCTTTGCATACTCTTACACAAATTAGTCAATTTCTATGGTTCAAAAGCATATTTTGAAAATCTGAGATGACAGTGTTGTTAAGAAAAGGCTAAGCTTGAGAGCAGACGCATTATTTTCATTTTATTTGCGATTTTCAGAAATCGTTAACGTTGCGTTATGCTAATGAGCCTGAGGCTTTAGTCACAAACCCGGATCCGGGATGGGGAGTCACAATGTCCATGAGAAGATGGAAAGTTTTAAGTTCCTCGGCGTACACATCACAGACAAATTGAAATGGTCCACCTCCACAGACAGTGTGGTGAAGAAGGCGCAACAACCTCAGGAGGTTGAAGAAATGTGGCTTGTCACCCAAAACCCTGACAAACGTTTACAGATGCTCAATCGAGAGCATCCGGTCGGGCTGTATCACAGCCTGGTACGGCAACTGCACCACCCTCAACCTCAAGGCTCTCCAGAGGGTGGTGCGGTCTGCACAACGCATCACCAGAGGAAACTACCTGCCATTCATTACACCTACAGCACCTGATGTCACAAGAAAGCCAAAAAGATAATCAAGAACAACAACCTCCCGAGCAACAACCTGTTCACACCACTACCATCCAGAAGGCGAGGTCAGTACATGTGCATCAAAGCTGGGACCGAGAGACTGAAAAACAGCTTCTATCTCAAGGCCATCAGACTGCTAAACAACAATCACTAACTCAGAGGCTGCTGCCTACATTGAGACCCAATCACTGGCCACTTTAATAAATGGATCACTATTCACTTTAAACAATGCCACTATAATAATCGTTACATATCTTACATTACTCATATCACATGTACAGGTATATACTGTATTTTATACCATCTATTGCACCTTGCCTATGCCGCTCGGCCATCACTCATCCATATATTTACATATACATATTCTCATTCACCCCGTTAGATTTGTGTATTAGGTAGTTGTTGGGAAATTGTTAGATTACTTGTTAGATATTACTGCACTGTCGGAAATAGAAGCACAAGCATTTCGCTACAATCGCGTGAACATCTGCTAACCATGTGTATGTGACCAATACAATTTGATTTGATGTACAAATACTGTATGCTCTTGAATTAGAAAGTTGTGCTGACTTTATTCTGTTCCTCTGAAAGGATTTAATTTCATCACTGCCAAGCTATGGAAACTGAATGCATTCAACCGAAATGTGTCTGCTGCTTTTAACCCAACCCCCTCTGCTGCCTTAATCGACATCATTGGAACCTGTGAAGAAGTTGTTGGGGATTTCCACCTTGCCGGTTTGGGGATTGGATCCAGTGACCTTTTGGCTACTGGCCCAACACTCTAAATGGCGAGACTACCTACTGCCCCATTCTGAGAACCATATGTTTCTTAAAGCTTGGTGAGAGTGTGGTTGTTCTATGGTTATTGTGCATACAACCTTCCAGAACATTCTGGGAATGGTGCAGGATAGTTGCTTGGCTTTGGAAAATTCTCAGCACATTTAAGGAACTTGACAAAAAAAATCTGAATGTTTCCTTAAAGTTCAGACATGGTGAAATTTAGTTTCAATTTTGGTAATGTTCTAGGAACGTTCTCCAACTGGTTTGACACTGGAAATGTTCTCAAATAGTTCAGAGAATGTTAAGAAACAACACTATTCTGTGGGAATTTCAGTACTTCCGTATAACGTTTTCTGCAGGTTTCTCCTGTTTTATTTAAAATCATATTCTCAGAACATTAAGAAAACTTTCCATAAAAACCCCCAAAAAACATTGGTAATGTTCCACAAACAATGTAAGAACATATACATTCTGTTCTCAGCGTCAACAAAACTATCTCACTAATTGGCCACACATGATCTTAATGAGTGCTTGTTTCCTTTGAAATGGGGACTGTTTGAATATACTAAAATGAACAGCTTTGTATGAGTAAAAAATAACTTAAACATGGCATGTTGCTCCATCCTGGTGGACTAATTCCACAGCCAGCAAACAAAAGATCTGGTGGGTATGCTAGTTTTGTATTTTCTAGGGTTTTTGTATGTCTAGGGGTTTAGTAGGTCTAGATATTTGTATGTCTATGGTGGCCTCATATGGTTCCCAATCAGAGGCAGCTGTTTATCGTTGTCTCTGATTGGGGATAATATTTAGGTAGCCATTTCCCTTTTGTGTTGGTGGGTTCTTATTCTATCTTCAGTTGCCTGTCTGCACTATTCGTATTAGCATCACATTTAATTTGTTTTGTTGTTTTGTTAGTTTGTTCAGTGTTCTTTCTTTATTAAAAGAAGAATGTATGCATACCACGCTGCACCTTGGTCTCCTCTTTACAACAAACGTGACAAGATCATAGGTTCAAATCGCACTGATGCTGTGACGCAATAAAAGAGAAATGTGTGTCACACCCTGATCTGTTTGACCTATCTTTGTGATTGTCTACACCCCCCTCCAGGTGTTGCCCATCTTCCACATGATCCCCTGTGTATTTATACCTGTGTTGTCTGTTGCCAATTTGTTTTGTTTCGTCAAGCCTACGAACGTTTTTCCCTCTGCTCCTGTCTCCCGATTGTTCCTGTTTTCTAGTTTTCTTGGTGACCTTTTCTGCCTGCCCTGTCCCTGAGCCTGCCTGCCGTCCTGTACCTTTGCCCCACCTATTTGGATTACTGACCCCTGCTTGCCCTTGACCTGCCTTTTGCCTGCCCAGTTGAATTAATAAACTGTTGTTACTTTGACGTTGTCTGCATCTGGGTCTTACCTGAAATGTGATAGTACGAACTGGAACTGACTGACCCAGCAGACCCAGGCCAGCTGTGCCACACCACCTCCTCCCAAGGAGCCACCATCGGTAGGCACGAGGAATTGCTTTGTGGCCTTACGGAGGGGTTCCAAACATTGGCTGAACGCCATGATTGGGCTTTGGACATTTTGTTGGAGCAATTTAGCGGGTTGTCTGGGAGGCAGCCTACCGTGGTGGTAACCCCACAGCCAGCTGTTAGCAGCGCCATCTCATCAGTCACTCCACCTTCTTGGGAGTCCTGCTTACCTCGCCGGAATGCTTCAAAAGAGCCGAACACCTGTCAGGCGTTTCTAGCTCAGTGTGCCCTCATATTCGAGCTTCAGCCCTCCTCCTTCTCCTCGGATCTCTCCAAGATAGCCTACCTTATCACACTGATGTCCGGGAGGGCTCTAACCTGGGCTACTGCTGTATGGGAACATTTGCGTTAGTCTGGAGGGGTTCGTGGGAGAAGTGAAGAAGGTTTTTGACGCCCCGTTCTCCGGGAGAGAAGCTTCCCGGGAGTTAATCCAGCTTCGGCAGGACTCCCGCAGTGTGGCAGACTATGTGGTGGATTTCCACATGTTGGCAGCGGAGAGTGCTTGGAATCAAGAAGCACTGTTTGATATGTTCCTGCACGCCGTCTTGGAATAGGTCAAGGATGAGCTTGCAGCTCAGGATTTCCCTACGATGGGCGATTATGGGAACGATGGAGGGAGAGGAAATTTGATTTTGCTCGCAAGTCCAGGGATTCCACCTTGCCTCCGAGTCATCCCAGAAGTCCTCAACAGTCCCGTTGCTGAGAGAACCTGAGGCTTTCTGACCACCCCTGAGAGTCGCCGAAGACAGCCGAGTCACTGCATCCTGAGCCTATGCAACGAGGCAGAGCTGGGCTGTCGCCAGTGGAATGGCAATACAAGATCAACACGCAGAGTTGTCTGTATTGTGGGACTCTTGGTAATTTTGTGTCCTCTTGTCCTTTAAAAGATCAGGCTCACCGGTAGGAGAGCCCACTCTGGTGGGCCATATGGAGAACTTTTCTGCTTCCCTTGCTCACACACCTTTTCATGCCATTCTGCTGTGGGGAAACCAGTTTAAACTCTCCGGGTCCTCATTGACTCTGGGGCCGATGTGAGCTTTTTGGACGCTACCCTGGCTTCCGAGCTGAACATCCCCACTCAGCCCCTCTCCATTCCCATGGATGTTAGAGCACTGGACGGGCTCTCTATTGGCCTGGTCACTCATAATACTACTCCCATCAACCTACGGCTGCCAACCTACGGCTGTAGTCCGTTCTGCCACACCCATTGTCTGAAGTCAGCGCAAACTGCCCCGGGACATCTTCCTGGGGGCTCGGAAGGTGCCTCAGACCTCTCCGCCATCCCTGCGGAGTACCAGGACCTACGGGAGTTGTTCTGCAAGGCCCGGCCACTTCACACCGTCCCTATGACTGCGGGATTGACCCTAACACCACGCCACCCCAGGGATGTCGGTACTCTCTGTCGGGACCAAGGCTATGGAGACCTACATGTGGTGGAGGATTGGCCTCAGCCTACGTCCAGGGTGCAGCTGCAACATTTCCTGGGGTTTGTCAACTTTTATCGCAGTTTTATCCGGGGTTAACCTTTCTAGCGCAGGGGTTCCTCTGGAACACCTCGACAACATTTCGCTGAAAAGGCAGCGCGCGAAATTCAAAAATATTTTCAAGTCAAATACAGCAAATGAAAGATAAACATCTTGTTAATCTACCCATTGTGTCCGATTTAAAATAATGCTTTACAGCTAAAGCACAACATATGATTATGTTAGATCACCGCCAAGTCGAAAAAACACACAGTCATTTTCCAGCCAAAGATAGGAGTCACAAAAAGCAGAAATATAGATAAAATTAATCACCAACCTTTGATGATCTTCATCAGATGACACTCATATGACATCATGTTACAAGATACATGTATGTTTTGTTCGATAAAGTACATATTTATATCCAAAAATATATATCTCAGTTTACATTGGCGCCTTACGTGCAGTAATGTTTTGATTCCAAAACATCCGGTGATTTTGCAGAAATACTCATAATATACATTGATAAAAGATACTAGTGTTATTCAGAGAATTAAAGATAGTCTTCTCCTTAATGCAACCGCTGTGTCAGATTTTTAAAAAACTGTACGAAAAAAGCATAATCTGAGAAAGGCGCTCAGAACCCAAAACAGCCAGAGGAATAGCTGCCATTTTGGAATCAACAAAGTTAGAAAAAACACCATAAATATTCACTTACCTTTGATGATTTTCATCAGAAGGCACTCCTATGAATCCCAGTTCGACAATAAATGACTGATTTGTTCCATAAAGTTCCTTCATTTATGTCCAAATAGCTTGTTGTTAGTGTGTTTAGCCCAGTAATCCATCTTCATGTTGCGCAAGCATTTCATCCAGACAAAAACTCAAAAAGTTCCGTTACAGTCCTTTAGAAACATGTCAAACTATGTATGGAATCAATCATTAGGATGTTCTAAATATAAAACATCAATAATGTTTCAACTGGAGAATTCCATTGTCTTCAGAAAAAGCACTGGAACGCGAGGTAACTCTGTCAGGAGCGCGCACTATGCCAGACCACTGACTCAAACAGGTCTCATGAGCCCCTCCTTTATAGTAGAATCCTCATTCAAGTTTCAAAAGACAGTTGACATCTAGTGGCAGCCCTAGGAAGTGCAACCTCATCCATATCTCAATGTGTACTCGGTAGGCCAAGCTTTGAAAAACTACAAACCTCAGATGTCCCACTTCCTGGTTGGATTTTTCTCAGGTTTTCGCCTGCCATATGAGTTCTTTTATACTCACAAACATCATTCAAATAGTTTTAGAAAGTTCAGAGTGTTTTCAATCCAATACTACTACTAATATGCATATATTAGCATCTGGGACAGCGTAGGAGGCAGTTCACTCTGGGCATGCTATTCATCCAAAAGTTAAAATGCTGCCCCCTACCCCAAAAACTGTAAAGCATCATGGCTTCTCCACTGTCTGCACTCACCTCTACCAAGGTTCCGTTCATGTGGTCCTCTGCCGCTGACCAGGCGTTCCAGGACCTCAAACACGGCTTCACGACTGCTCCTATCTTCCTGTCAGTTCGTGGTGGAGGCCGATGCTTTGGATGTCGGAGTGGGGGCTGTCCTGTCCCAATGTTCTGCTCTGGACCTTAAGTTGCATCCCTGTGCGGATGTTTGTGTCTGACGGCGTCCTGGAGTGGGCCCAGACCTCCAGGCTTGCCTGCTCCCCTGACTCCCGTCGGACCCTGTCCTCCATGCGACAACACTTTTGGTGTTCTACTATGGTTCCGAATGTCGCCACTTTTGTCACTGCATGCGTGGTCTGTACTCAGGACAAGACTCCTCGGCAAGCTCCGACTGGTCTTCTTCATCCACTGCCTGTTCCCCACTGTCCCTGGTCCCACATATCCCTGGATTTCATCACTGGTCTCCCCACGTCTGAGGACAACACTGCCATCCTGACTGTGGTCAACCTGTTTTCTGAAGCCGTCCAACTTCATTCCTCTCCCCAAAATAATCTCGGCCAGGGACACAGCCCAGCTCATGGTGCAGCACGTCTTCCGGATCCATGGACTGCCCGTGGACTCCCGACCGAGGTCCTCAGTTCTTGTCCCAATTCTGGAAGGCATTCTGCACCCTCATTGTGTCGTCGGCCAGCCTGTCTTCCACCCCCAGTCCAACGGCCAGTTGGAGCAAGCCAACCAGGACCTCGAGACTACTCTGCACTGCCTGGTCCATGCCAACCCCAACACCTGGAGCCAGCAGCATGTGTGGGTGGAATACGCCCGCAACAACCTTCCCTGCTCTGCCACAGGCCTATCACCATTTGAGTGTTCCCTGGGGTATCAGCCCCCGCTCTTCCCCCGAGCAGTAAGAAGAGGGCGGCATACCTTCTGCCCAGATGTTTGTCCTCCGCTGTTGTCGTACCTGGAGGAGAGCGTGGTCGGCCCTCCTCGAGACCACCTCCAGGTATCAACAACAAGCGGATCACCATCGGACGCCAGCTCCTCAGAAGGTATGGCTTTCCACCCGGGATCTGCCCTTCCGGGTGAACTACTCCATAGTTAAACCAATTGCTCACAGCCCTTTGTCTCCTGTTTCCAGGGTGTGTGTCACACCCTGATCTGTTCCACCTGTCTTTGTGATTGTCTACACCCCCCTCCAGGTGTCACCCATCTTCCCCATTATCCCCTGTGTATTTATACCTGTATTCTCTGTTTGTCTGTTGCCAGTTCGTTTTGTTTCGTCATGTCTACCAATGTTGCCTTTTCTGTCTTTTGGCAGCCCAGTTGGATTAATAAACTGTTACTTCAACATTGTCTGCATCTGGGTCTTACCTGAAACGTGATAATGTGTTTGCATGATTAATGCCCAAGGAAATGAATTTCCATGTGTCATATCTGTGCTTGCAGTTGAAAACTGTTTAACTAAGCTAGCAGTGTTATTGAAAGATTCAGTGAAAGTGTTAAGGTTATTTTAAAATATCAAAAAATATCCTTATAGAGCGTTAGTAAAACCTCCCTGTAAAACTTTCAAAGGACCAGAGTAAATCGTTCTCAGAACCTCCCTGCTACCTAAAAATAAACCTTCTGAGAACAGACATGTTCACTTCTTTTCTCAGAATGTTTAAGAAACGTTCTGTTTTACTGGTCAGGAAACGTATGGATTCGTTCCCACAACCAAAGTGAAACCAAAAACATATGTTCCCACAACTTTCAAGGAACCAAATGTGCTAGCTGGGGTGTGTGTGTGCCACTGATTGACAGGTGCCAGGGCTGAGATGGTTCCTGCTCTCCACTGTGAGTGAGATGTGGTGGGACAGAGAGAGATGGAGGGATGGGGGAAGGAGGGAGAGAGGGATGCATGAGAGAGTCTGCCCCGGATTCAGGGGTTGCTGCTCGCGACACACACCCACACCCCGTATTGTCTGCCAGCATCAGCAGATGACTGAGAAAGGAACTGCTCAACTTCAGACATGACCAGACAGCGTGTGTGTGTCTGTGTGTGTGTGTTGAATATAACAGAGATTCCTGTTTTGTAAAAAAAAAAAACGGAATTATTTTTGACGTCAGACAAATTTAGACGGGGTAACTTGAGAATATTATATGAAGTTCCACTTGCAGTTAGTAAGTTTTTACAACCCAAATGATCACGTACACAGATTCAGCTGGGTCACAGCTCCTCAGCAACATGCAGCGGACATAATAATCACACTGCCACTTAACCATACCCTCCTCTTGATGCTCACTGCCCTCCCCATTGGCATATAAAACCCTGACTGTTTTCCAAAAACATGATTTCACAAATGGAGGAACGGCATCTGCTTTCCCGCAGCTTCACATTCTGCTGCCATGGTCGCTTGGATGAGCTGAAGCAGGTAATGGAGGGAGGAGGGTGTGGGGCAGGGGGTGAGGAGGGCAGGGGCTGGCCCCTAGGGGCCCCTGAATAGGGGGCCTGGCCCTGGGGGACTCTACTGGGAGGCTCTGCAGTGAGGGGCCATGCCTTCCCAGGCCAGATGATTCCACATACGTAATGAGGACAGAGAAGCGACAGAGGCAAAGAGAGTAGAAAGAGAAGTCACCATGACAGATCAGTTCAAAGAGAATGAAAGTGCTGCTGTTGTCTCTGGGCTGTTTGTGAGATAATGTTTGGGGAGTGTTAATCTGTGATACTTTAGGGTTTTGAAGCCTGCTTATGATTTTTAAGGTTTTCTTTGCCAAGCACTCAGCAAATATTCTCCATGTGATTTCACTACTGGGTTGTTTCTCTCCTCGATTTTGTTACCACTCTTTCCTCTCCCCCCCTCTCCCCCTCCCCTCTCGCCCCTCTCCCCTCCGGTGCCCCCTTTCCTCTCGTCCCTCTCACCTCTGGTGCCCCCTCTCCTCTCGTCCCTCTCCCCTCCGGTGCCCCCTCCCCTCTCGTCCCTCTCCCCTGGCGGTGTTAGCGGTGATCAGAGTGTGACAGGCGGTCCTTGGGGAGCCCTGAGCACCGTTTACAGCTCTTTTGGTGTTAATGTCTCCTGTCTTCTCCTATTTCCTTCCCACCACACCTCCTCCCCTGTCTCCCTCAACCTCCCCTGCCTCCTCTATATCTCCTGCCCACATCTACCTCTCCTGTTTCCCTCCTCCTCCCCTGCCTCCCTCTACTTCCCCTCTCTTCCTCTACATCCCCCTGCCTGCTCCTATATCCCCTGCATCCATCTACCTCCACTGTCTCCCTCTTGTCTGCCTCCATCTACCTCCCCTGCCTCCCTTTACCTCCCTGCCTCCCTCTTCCTCCCCTGCCTCCCTTTACCTCCCCTGCCTCCCGCTACCATCCTTGCCTCCCTCTAACTCCCCTGTCTCCCTCTACCTCCCCTGCCTCTCTCTGCTAGACTTATCCCTAAGGAGGTAGATTATAAGCATTGTACAACCGTTGTTGTAGCATCTACCATTTTAATTGGAAAATGTGCCCAAATTATTGAACAATTTTACTTTATATTGGGTACATAGAACAATAGAAAACAGTCTAAAGGCTCAGATACCTAGGTTCCTAGAGACCCAGACCTAGGTTCCTAGAGACCCAGACCCAGGTTCCTAGAGACCCAGACCTCTTCACACACAGGCCCAGGTTCCTAGAGACCCAGACCCAGGTTCCTAGAGACCCAGACCTAGGTTCCTAGAGACCCAGACCTAGGTTCCTAGAGACCCAGACCCAGGTTCCTAGAGACCCAGACCCAGGTTCCTAGAGACCCAGACCTCTTCACACCCAGGCCCAGGTTCCTAGAGACCCAGACCCAGGTTCCTAGAGACCCAGACGCAGGTTCCTAGAGACCCAGACCCAGGTTCCTAGAGACCCAGACCTCTTCACACCCAGACCCAGGTTCTTAGAGACCCAGACCCAGGTTCCTAGAGACCCATACCTCTTCAGACCCAGGCTCCTAGAGACCCAGACCCAGGTTCCTAGAGACCCAGACCTCTTCACACCCAGACCCAGGTTCTTAGAGACCCAGACCCAGGTTCCTAGAGACTCATACCTCTTCACACCCAGACCCAGGTTCCTAGAGACCCAGACCCAGGTTCCTAGAGACCCAGACCTCTTCAAAACCCAGACCCAGGTTCTTAGAGACCCAGACCCAGGTTCCTAGAGACCCAGACCTCTTCACACCCTGACCAAGATCCAGTGTATCTACACTGTCACAAGACCCAGACCAATGTGTAAAACCCAGACCGAGATGTTCATAGTATTTACCCATCGGCACCCAACAGCCAGACATCAATGGGTTAAATAAACTCTGTAGGCACCAGGAATAAGATGTGTAACGATTGCTAATTGCCTCGTTAGTATGAAACAAAAGCAGTGTTTTTCTCCCAGTGCTGAAGGGCTAAATTAGCAGCAACAAACAAGCAGGAAAAACATGTGAATAAGGATGTTGTTACATGAGCATCTGTGGATACAGCTGCCACTCGCTCTGTCCCTCCTGCCTGTTTCTCTCTCTGGTTCGCTCTGTTTCAAATTAACAATGCTCACGCTTCTACATGTTCCTTGCTGGGTTGACAGTTGTCAGGCTTCATCATCAGTGTTCATGCCTGACCATGGCTTTAACCTCTTACTGCAGTGGGCTGCAGTCAGGCTCAAACAGAGTGTTTCTTGGTAGTCTTAAACAGATCTCCAGTACTGTGCAAAGGTTTTAGGCAGGTGTGAAAAAATGCTGTAAAGTAAGAATGCTTTCAAAAATAGACATGTTAATAGATATTTATGAATTAACAAAACGCAAAGTGAGCGTACAGAACAAAAATCTACATCAAATCAGTACTTGGTGTGACCCCCCTTTGCCTTCAAAACAGCATCAATTCTTCTAGGTACACTTGCACAAAGTTTGAAGGCAGGTAGGTTAGCCCAAACATCTTGGAGAACTAACCACAGTTCTTCTGTAGATTTAGGCAGCCTCAGGTGCTTCTCTCTCTTCATGTAATCCCAGACAGATTTGATGATATTGAGATCAGGGCTCTGTGGGGGCCATACCATCACTTCCGGGACTCCTTGTTCTTCTTTACGCTGAAGATAGTTCTTAATGACTTGCGTTGTATGTTTGAGGTCGCTGTCATGGTGCATAATAAATCAGATGCCTCCCTGATGGTATTGCATGAGGGATAAGTATCTGCCTGTACTTCTCAGCATTGAGTAGACCATTCATTCTGACCAAATCCCCAACTACATTTGCAGAAATGCAGCCCAAAACTTGCAAGGAACTTCCGCCATGCTTCACTGTTGAACCTACACCATGCTTCACTGTTGAACCTCCACCATGCTTCACTGTTGCCTGCAGACACTCATTTGTGTACCGCTCTCCAGCCCTTCGGCACACAAACTGCCTTCTGCTGCAGCCAAATCAGTCCAGAGCACCTGCTGCCATTTTACTGCACACCAGTTCCTGTTTTTTTGTGCATAGTTGAGTCGCTTGACCTTGTTTCCACATTGGAGTTCTGGCTTTTTGACCTCAAGTCTTCCATGAAGGCCATTTCTGAACAGACTTCTCCGGACAGTATATGGGTATACCAGGGTCCCTCTGTTTTCTGCCAATTCTGAGCTGATGGCACTGCTGGACATCTTCCGATTGCGAAGGGAAGTAAACACGATGTGTCTTTCATCTGCTGCAGTAAGTTCCCTTGGCCGACCAATGTGTCTACGGTCCTCAACGTTGCCCGTTT
Source organism: Oncorhynchus masou masou (assembly GCF_036934945.1). Classification (NCBI taxonomy): domain Eukaryota; kingdom Metazoa; phylum Chordata; class Actinopteri; order Salmoniformes; family Salmonidae; genus Oncorhynchus; species Oncorhynchus masou. The sequence continues at coordinate 56,091,736 of NC_088241.1, read as the reverse complement.
CTTTGGGCTTCTTCCAAAGAGCTTGGACATCTGGAAACCCCTGTCTGCCTTGACATGTCTGTTTGGGAGAGACCTTGTTGATGCAGTATAACTACCTTGTGTCTTGTTGATGTGCTCAGTATTGCCGTGGTGTATGACTTTTGACAGTAAACTGTCTTCAGCAACCTCACCTTGTTAGCTGAGTCTGGTTGTTCCTCAGCCAGTTTTATAACTCCTACACAGCTGTTTCTGTTTCAGTTAATGATTGTGTTTCAACCTACATATTGAATTGATGATCATTAGCACCTGTTTGGTATAATTGTTTAATCATACACCTGAGTATATGCCTACAAATCCCTGAATTTGTGCAAGTGTACCTACAAGAATTGATGCTGTTTTGAAGGCAAAGGGTGGTCACACCAAATATGGAATTGATTTAGATGTTTCTTCTGTTCACTCAATTTACATTTAGTTAATTGATAAATACGATCTATTAACATGTCTATTTTTGAAAGCATTCTTGCTTCATAGCATTTTTTCACACATGCCTAAAACTTTTGCACAGTACTGCATTTTGAAACAAAAGTCCAGTATACATCTCATACACATGGTTATAGGATTTAAAAAAGAAGACATCTGTACCATGTAAGATATAGAGTTGAAATTTATTAAATTGAGTTTGCATCCCAAAATTACACTTTACATACATCACAAAATAGTTAAATATAGCGAAACCGTTTGACATAGAAACACCAGATTTTTTTGTGGTGTTTTAAATAATGTTGATTAATTATGAAATTATTACAAATATTAAAAACATTCCAACCATGAGGCCACTAGGTCATTTGACAGCGGAAATGTTTTATCACGATCTTATTCCTTCTTCATGAACTGATAAATCATCTCCACCAACCTTCAGCCTCTTGTGGCCATGGCAGTTTGGCCCCCACCGTAGGCTAGCTCTAGCACTTTAATACAGACATCAGACGATGAATCCCTCCTTGTGCCTGTCTGTGTGTAGTGTCTCAGAGGAGGAAAGAAGTGAGACATTAAGACATTGAACCTTCACCACCTCCACCAGCGCTGCGCTGCGGCAGATTTAAGTTATCCTGGTAATGATGGAGACAAATAGCACCTCTGGGTATTCCTCTGTTCTTCTACAATGGAACACAACTTCAGCAGCAGCTGTCAGTCTGATAGAAAGAGAAAAAAATAATCCTTCTCTCCCTCTTTTGCTTTCTCTTTTTGGGTCTTCCTCTCTCTAGATCTCATTCTCTTTCACGTTCCCTCTCTCTCTCTGCCACTCTCCCTCTCTACCTATCTCCCTGTCTCTCTCTCTCTCTCTCTGCCTCTCTCTCTCTCCCTCTCTCTGCCTCTCTCCCTCTCTACCTCTCTCCTTCTCTCTCTCTCCCTCTCTCTCTCTCTCTCTCTCTCTCTCTGCCTCTCTCTCTCTCCCTCTCTCTGCCTCTCTCCCTCTCTACCTCTCTCCCTGTCTCTCTCTCTGCCTCTCTCTCTCTCTCTCTGCCTCTCTCTCTCTCTCCCTCTCTCTGCCTCTCTCCCTCTCTACCTCTCTCCCTTTCTCTCTCTCTGCCTCTCTCTCTCGCTCTCTGCCTCTCTCTCTCCCTCTCTCTGCCTCTCTCCCTCTCTACCTCTCTCCCTTTCTCTCTCTCTGCCTCTCTCTCTCTCTGCCTCTCTCTCTCTCTCTCTCTCTGCCCCCTCTCCCTTTCTCTCTCTCTGCCTCTCTCCTCTCTGCTCTCTCTCTCTCTCTGCCTCTCTCTCTCTCTCTCTCTCTCTCTGCCTCTCTCTCTCTCTCTCTCTCTCTGCCCCCTCTCTCTCTCTCTCTCTCTCTCTCTCTCTCTCTCTCCAGAGATATTTGTGTTTTCCTCAGCAGTCACCTGCCACAACGGGAGCCCAAATGAGATTCAGAGGCTTTTTGTCCCAATCAGCTTCTCCTGTCACTCTAATACTCTCTGGAGACACAGCTTAATACGCAACATGCTCCTCAGATGTAGATAAACGGGCGGCCGTGTTACGAGCCGTGCCCCAATTCAGTGTGTGTGCGTACGTGCGTGTGTGTGCAATGGACAGCTCAGGGCCTCTAGAATGAATGGAATCCACAGCCTTATTGACGTTTTAATCAAAAACAGTTAGCACTGAGTCAGTCTGAAACAGGGGAGGGAAAGGGAGGCTTTGTATTAAAGCTTCTTCAAAATAATATGCAAGAATTGAAATGCAGACCTCACTGACACATCATTTACCTGCTGTCACTCTGCGTGTGTGTGTGTTTTGTGTGTGAATACCTGTTGTGATGCCCCCACTCTGCCCCCCTCCTCTCAAATCCCTCTCTAGCATGTCAAGTGCTAAGGAGAGGAGATGAAAGCCTGAAGGGAAGACAGGAGCAACAGGGTTTCTAGAGGCTGGGGAGGCAGAACAGGAGAGGAGTGGAGTGTTGTGCTGGGTTTCTGGAGTGGGGTTTTACTCTGTTAGATAGACCGAGTTGTAACTGCACTGATGGTCTGAGGGGGTTGCAAGCAAATGATATGAGTGAATAAAAGTCAATGAGTGTTTTGAGCATTTTGATTACAAGAATGTATAAGGGATGTCTGTCTGTATGACTATATACAGAGAATAGAGGCTGAGTGGATAATGTTAACTAACCGTAATGTTCATTTGTGTTTAAAGCAATGACAGTCCATGGATTGAAGATGTAGAAATACACTGCAAGCACTGTAAACAACTTTCTGGTGAGATGTCAGGGATATTTCTGTATAATTCATGTCACGTTCATGTTTGGATTTTAGTTTTACTTGTCATGTCCTCTAACTAATCACACTATGAAATATGCATCCTAATGTCATCCCTTCACACAACTCCAGACAGAGGATGCGTCCCAAACAATATAGTGCACAACAAACTATATAGTGCCCTAAGGGCCCTGGTCAAAAGTAGTGCACTATATAGGGAATAGGGTGCCATTTAGGATGCAGATTGTGTGTCCCGTGAAGGTGACTCTGACTTCTCATTGTCACATCTGATCTTTCTTGTGAGTTGGAGTGTTTAGAGAACATTTAGAGAGCATCAGATTCACCGCAAATTCCACAACATTAGCATCCCTGTTAAATGATTCATTGTGTACCCCCTTTCCTCTGAGTAAGTTAAAAAGATGCAGGCAACAATTTTCATTTCCAAACCCGAATCTACACAACTCATTGTTAAACACAGTCCATTGGGTTTTAAAGATGTTGTCACAGACTTTTCATCAAACATTAGTGCACGGTTCCAATGATTTCATGCAATCCGCTTTTTACATCTCGCCTTTAATGACACCCTCAAAAAAGCATTAAAACTTATCATAAATCGCACAATAATAATGATGGGAGACACAGAGAGAGAGAGACTCCCCATCCCTAACCGGTCATAAATTGATCCTCTACCACAGAGCGGCAGGTAGGAGGTGACAGCGGATTCATTTGGTATTGTCACTGTGGTAACGTAATCCAGTAACGGGCCTTGCTGACAACAGACACAGACAGCAGCGGCCACAGTGAGAGAGAGAGAGCGAGAATGGCACTCCCTTTGCCCGTTCGCTCCAGCATCAGTAACAACCAAGGTCACTTTAATTAACTGCCAAATTACAATTTAAATGATAATACTAATCACTCACTTAGCAATAGCGAGAAGCTACTGGCCTGTCGTGTTAATTTAGGGCTGTGGGGGGAAAATGGCCACTTCCCCCCTCTGCCTCGCAGCAGGGTTGGTTTCTGTGTGTCTGCTATTTATTTGGACTGTCTGGGATATTCTTTCTCTCAAGATTTTCAATTAGTCATCACGATGCGTTTGTCTCAAAGTATTCCCTGTCGTCGTCAGACACTGCTGCTTCTCTCTGAAGTCTCTGGAATTGAAATGAATGGCTCTCTCAATTCCGTCGAGGGTTCCTCAACAATATCCTTAGGCCTTTGTTTAGTGTAAATGTTAGGAAAATTGCCAGTGCAAAACGTATGTGAAATGCTAATTGAGGTAACCAATCTCTTGGGCATACTTTACGATCGTTGTCACTTAACTCTCTGGACACAACACAGGAAACGCTTGGACGGTGACTGCCTGAATCCTACCCCTCTTTCTACTGTGCTCATGAGGCTTGCTTAGTTGGACGCTGAGAAGAGCAGAGCCCTGCCAGTTTACAGACCAGACCAGATATTTATTCCAGCCAACCTCCAACCCATTACTGTTACTGCCCATCTGCCATGACTGACACTCTCCACCCGCCCTCCTAAAGGTTACTCATTTACATACGGAACACTGCTCCACCAATAACAGAGCTTCAATCAATCACTTCCTCATGATGATGATTCTGTATGTAAAAACCCAACAGTGAGATAAAACTCTGGAAGCCTGTTTGGAGGGTGGTTCTGGAATATTGGGGTTCCGGAATGTCACAGCAACTGGCCACCTGTTCTGCTCTCTGAAGGAAATAGTGCATCATTTCCTAGATGAATTATAATGGTGGATATCTGAACTTGATGTATTATTGTAATCGTTAGCCATATGGCGCAAACTGCCTTCCTTCCCCCCAACCCCGTAACATTGAAATAAGCACAGATTACAGGGCTAGGTCATCACAACCTTTACCACCGCGCAAATGAATCTCAGTCTGGTCAGAGGGGAGGGGGAACAGACAAATGATTAGAATAAATTAAATCACTCCTGCATTTCTCAAAATTGTAACACAGCGGCATGATCCAATCACTCACGGAGGCACACACGCAGAGAAAGACAACCCTGCAACTTCAGCTGTTATTGAACCAAATAAAACCCACTTTGTTTTGACTGAGATTCAAGCACCCAGTGAGTTACTGGAGCCTGAAACTAGAGCATTAATTAGAGGATATGCCTACCTACAGTGGGGCAAAAAGTATTTAGTCAGCCACCAATTGTGCAAGTTCTCCCACTTAAAAAGATGAGAGAGGCCTGTAATTTTCATCATAGGTACACTTCAACTATGACAGACAAAATGAGAAGAAAAAAATCGTATTTGGTCACCTACAAACAAGAAAGATTTCTGGCTCTCACAGACCTATAACTTCTTCTTTAAGAGGCTCCTCTGTCCTCCACTCGTTACCTGTATTAATGGAACCTGTTTGAACTTGTTATCACTATAAAAGACACCTGTCCACAACCTCAAACAGTCACACTCCAAACTCCACTATGGCCAAGACCAAAGAGCTGTCAAAGGACACCAGAAACAAAATTTTAGACCTGCACCATCCTTGGAAGACTGAAACTGCAATAGGTAAGCAGCTTGGTTTGAAGAAATCAACTGTGGGAGCAATTATTAGGAAATGGAAGACATACAAGACCACTGATAATCTCCCTCGATCTGGGGCTCCACGCAAGATCTCACCCCGTGGGGTCAAAATGATCACAGGAACGGTGAGCAAAAATTCCAGAACCACACAGGGGGACCTAGTGAATGACCTGTAGAGAGCTGGGACCAAAGTAACAAAGCCTACCATCAGCAAGGGCATTGAAGATGAAACGTGGCTGGGTCTTTCAGCATGACAATGATCCCAAACACACTGCCCGGGCAATGAAGGAGTGGCTTCGTAAGAAGCATTTCAAGGTCCTGGAGTGGCCTAGCCAGTCTCCAGATCTCAACCCCATAGAAAATCTTTGGAGGGAGTTGAAAGTCCGTGTTGCCCAGCAACAGCCCCAAAACATCACTGCTCTAGAGGAGATCTGCATGGAGGAATGGGCCAAAATACCAGCAACAGTGTGTGAAAACCTTGTGAAGACTTACAGAAAACGTTTGACCTCTGTCATTGCCAACAAAGGGTATATAACAAAGTATTGAGATAAACTTTTGTTATTGACCAAATACTTATTTTCCACCATAATTTGCAAATAAATTCATTACAAATCCTACAATGTGATTTTCTGGATTTTTTTTTCTCATTTTGTCTGTCATAGTTGAAGTGTACCTATGATTACAGGCCTCTCTCATCTTTTTAAGTGGGAGAACTTGCACAATTGGTGGCTGACTAAATACTTTTTTACCTCACTGTATAGCTGATAGACCCATGTCTTGTTTCCCTATCTCACAGAGATGAGACTAGACGTCTTTACATGATGCTCGAGTAATGAAATCCAGTTTGAGTTTTACCATTGTGTCTCCTCTTCATCCCCTCTTACAAAATATCCCCTTACGACTCCTCACACCCTCTTATAATGATAAAACAGTTCAAATAGGGGGAGGCATAGAAATATCATCAAGAAACATCATTATTTATAATTATTTTCTTGAGCCCCGTCAAGCATTTATATTACAATCTCTGTTGCTAATAATTACTAAACCACACAGAAATTGCCTCACAGCTATCTTATATTAGGTTGTATCTTCTCCTCAGATCTGCGGGACTGTTTCCTGACACAAAGTTGATGTGTCGTGGTGATTGGCGTGTGGGAGATGACGTGCGGGGGGAGCGGGTTGTGAGGGACTGACAGAGAGTTGTCAGGTTGATGCCTCCCCTGTTGGCTGCTCTAGGCCAGTCACCTGTCATGTCAGGTGAAGGCTCGTCACTGCTGAAGACCAGAGGAAGCAGAGTGAATACAACCGAATGAGCAGACAGAGAGAGAGAGAGAGAGAGACAGGCTTGAGAGAGACAGACAGATAGAGAGAGAGTGAGAGAGAGACAGACAGACAGACACAGAGAGAGAGACAGACAGACACAAAGAGAGAGAGACAGACAGACACAAAGAGAGAGAGACAGACTTGAGAGAGACAGACACACGGAGAGAGAGAGGGAGAGAGAGGGAGAGAGAGAGAGAGGAGAGAGAGAGAGAAAGACAGAGAGAGCGAGACTTACAGACAGATAAACGGACAGACGGACAGACGGACAGACAGACAGACGGACAGACAGACAGACAGACACACAGACAGACACACAGAGAGGGACTTTGTCTATAGACCTTGCTGCGGTCAAATATGTCCGGGTAAATGGAACCACACAGCACTGAACTGTAGCTCCACTCTAAGGTTTCATATGTGCTGTTCAATAACTGATGTTGGGTGCAGACAGTTGTATACTGTACATTATGTGTAGATTGGTTTTAGTTGAGTGACAAAAATATATCTAAATGTTTTTGTCTGGCAAAACTTCATGGCTTTTTGTGATTATACTATCACCTTGAAAACAAGTGAAAATGTCACTCTGAAGTTACTTGCATCCCAAGACATGAACGCTCAATACAACATCAGCAGACACCTACAATAGCCAAGAGGCCCAATAGCCAACAATGACTGGATTTCCTCACTGTCATCTTTGTGCCTGAGCTGGTTGACGTCTGTTCCTCCAGACAGCCATCAGCAGATCTGACGGGCCAATCCAACCCTCTCACCGTTACTCCCGGGGTTGATGGGAAAGGAAAAGAGACGGAGTGTACCCACATCTCCTCAGAGCTTGTCATACTGTAAGGTAGCAACATGAGGCACATCAAGGGGTGGGGTGGAGGGGTGTATGTAGTGTCCCAGAGTGTGGGGGTGCAGAGGACCAACCTCATAGCCCTGATGCTGTTTTTGTTCAGTTTCCTCAAAAGAACGTCCTGCCAAGCAAGGAGAAAGCATGTGTCCATCACTGTCAGGCCAATATGAAGCGTCAGTGCTGAGGCCTGCTGAGAAAGATGGAAGACTGGAACTGACGCCTGACTCAAGATGGAAGGATGGGACTGACGCCTGACTCAAGATGGAAGGATGGGACTGACGCCTGACTCAAGATGGAAGGGTGGGACTGACGCCTGACTCAAGATGGAAGGGTGGGACTGACGCCTGACTCAAGATGGAGGGATGGGACTGACGCCTGACTCAAGATGGAAGACTGGAACTGACGCCTGACTCAAGATGGAGGGATGGGACTGACGCCTGACTCAAGATGGAAGGGAAGGGTGGGACTGACGCCTGACTCAAGATGGAAGACTGGAACTGACGCCTGACTCAAGATGGAGGGATGGGACTGACGCCTGACTCAAGATGGAAGGGTGGGACTGACGCCTGACTCAAGATGGAAGACTGGAACTGACGCCTGACTCAAGATGGAGGGATGGGACTGACGCCTGACTCAAGATGGAAGGGTGGGACTGACGCCTGACTCAAGATGGAGGGATGGGACTGACGCCTGACTCAAGATGGAAGGGTGGGACTGACGCCTGACTCAAGATGGAAGGGTGGAACTGACGCCTGACTCAAGATGGAAGGGTGGGACTGACGCCTGACTCAAGATGGACGGGTGGGACTGACGCCTGACTCAAGATGGAAGGGTGGGACAGACGCCTGACTCAAGATGGAAGGGTGGGACTGACGCCTGACTCAAGATGGAAGGGACTCAAGATGGGACTGACGCCTGACTCAAGATGGAAGGGTGGGACTGACGCCTGACTCAAGATGAAAGGGTGGGACAAGATGGAAGGGTGGGACTGACGCCTGACTCAAGATGGAAGGATGGGACTGGAAGGGTGCCTGACTCAAGATGGAAGGGTGGGACTGATGGCCTGACTCAAGATGGAAGGATGGGACTGACGCCTGACTCAAGATGGAAGGATGGAGGGATGGGACTGACGCCTGACTCAAGATGGAAGGGACGGGACTGACGCCTGACTCAAGATGGAGGGATGGGACTGACGCCTGACTCAAGATGGAGGGATGGGACTGACGCCTGACTCAAGATGGAAGGGTAGGACTGACGCCTGACTCAAGATGGAAGGGCGGGACTGACGCCTGACTCAAGATGGAGGGATGGGACTGACGCCTGACTCAAGATGGAAGGGTGGGACTGACGCCTGACTCAAGATGGAAGGGTGGGACTGACGACCAAGATGACTCAAGATGGAAGGGTGGGACTGACGCCTGACTCAAGATGGAAGGATGGGACTGACGCCTGACTCAAGATGGAAGGGTGGGACTGACGCCTGACTCAAGATGGAAGGGGGACTGGGACTGACGCCTGACTCAAGATGGAAGGGTGGGACTGACGCCTGACTCAAGATGGAAGGATGGGACTGATGCCTGACTCAAGATGGAAGGGTGGGACTGACGCCTGACTCAAGATGGAAGGGTGGGACTGACGCCTGACTCAAGATGGAGGGATGGGACTGACGCCTGACTCAAGATGGAAGGATGGGACTGACGCCTGACTCAAGATGGAGGGATGGGACTGACGCCTGACTCAAGATGGAAGGATGGGACTGACGCCTGACTCAAGATGGAGGGATGGGACTGACGCCTGACTCAAGATGGAGGGATGGGACTGACGCCTGACTCAAGATGGAAGGATGGGACTGACGCCTGACTCAAGATGGAAGGGTGGGACTGACGCCTGACTCAAGATGGAAGGGTGGGACTGACGCCTGACTCAAGATGGAAGGGTGGGACTGACGCCTGACTCAAGATGGAAGGTTGGGACTGATGGAAGGGATGGGACGCCTCAAGATGGAAGGGTGGGACTGACGCCTGACTCAAGATGGAAGGGTGGGACTGACGCCTGACTCAAGATGGAGGGATGGGACTGACGCCTGACTCAAGATGGAAGGGTGGGACTGACGCCTGACTCAAGATGGAAGGGTGGGACTGACGCCTGACTCAAGATGGAAGGGTGGGACTGACGCCTGACTCAAGATGGAAGGGTGGGACTGACGCCTGACTCAAGATGGAAGACTGGAACTGACGCCTGACTCAAGATGGAAGGGTGGGACTGACGCCTGACTCAAGATGGAAGGGTGGGACTGACGCCTGACTCAAGATGGAAGACTGGAACTGACGCCTGACTCAAGATGGAGGGATGGGACTGACGCCTGACTCAAGATGGAAGGGTGGGACTGACGCCTGACTCAAGATGGAAGGGTGGGACTGACGCCTGACTCAAGATGGAAGGGTGGGACTCGTCTCCTCTCTTGTCTGTCTCCTCTCCTGTCTGTCTTCTCTCCTGTCTGTCTCCTCGCATGTCTGTCTCCTCTCCTGTCTGTCCCCTCTCATGTCTGTCTCGTCTCCTGTCTGTCTCCTCTCCTGTCTGTCTCCTCGCATGTCTGTCTCGTCTCCTGTCTGTCTCCTCTCTTGTCTGTCTCGTCTCCTGTCTGTCTCCTCTCCTGTCTGTCTCCTCTCCTGTCTGTCTCCTCGCATGTCTGTCTCCTCTCCTGTCTGTCTCCTCTCATGTCTGTCACGTCTCCTGTCTGTCTCCTCGCATGTCTGTCTCAACTCCTGTCTCTCCTCTCCTGCCTGTCTCCTCTCCTGTCTGTCTCCTCTCCTGTCTCGTCTCCTCTCTTGTCTGTCTCCTCTCCTGTCTGTCTCCTCTCCTGTCTGTCTCCTCTCCTGTCTGTCTCATCTCCTGTCTGTCTCCTCTCTTGTCTGTCTTCCTCTCTTGTCTGTCTCCTCTCCTGTCTGTCTCCTCTCTTGTCTGTCTCCTCTCCTGTCTGTCTCCTCTCCTGTCTGTCTCCTCTCCTGTCTGTCTATTCACCTGTCTGTTTACCTGTACAGTAGCAGCAGGTCTGGATGAGTCAGCTGACCCCCACAGCGTTCACTGTGTCTCCCTATCAAGCCTACTGCACACAGCCTCATCCAGAGACCCCCAAGGGCCCGTCAGACTGCCCTGTCAGTTATTGGCTCCGATCTGTATTCATAACTTCTGTCGAAACAACGGACATTCAATCTGTGCTCTCAACCTCAGTGAAGAGCAGTGGAGTGTGTGTGTGTGTGTGTGTGTGTGTGTGTGTGTGTGTGTGTGTGTGTGTGTGTGTGTGTGTGTGTGTGTGTGTGTGTGTGTGCGCGTGTGCGTGTTTGTGTGTGTGTGTACTGTATATAATCTCTTCTGTCATGGCAGCAAAATGTGACTTTATATCTGATTTTGAGACTCCTAAGATAAAGAGGGGAGTTTCATTCTGAGTGATGTTTTTTGATCGATGGAGCTGTGTCCCCTGGGTTCTGGGTCACGCTACCCATCAGGGTTAGGCTCTAACCATAGACCTGGCTTTATCTGTTGTAACCTCATTAATTATGGAGGGGAATCCAGGTGGTCTGTGTTCTGTAGACTGTCGGAGGTAGAGCCTTAGGGGAATCCAGGTGGTCTGTGTACTGTAGACTGTAGACTGTCGGAGGTAGAGCCGTAGGGGAATCCAGGTGGTCTGTGTACTGTAGACTGTCGGAGGTAGAGCCGTAGGGGAATCCAGGTGGTCTGTGTACTGTAGACTGTAGACTGTCGGAGGTAGAGCCGTAGGGGAATCCAGGTGGTCTGTGTACTGTAGACTGTCGGAGGTAGAGCCGTAGGGGAATCCAGGTGGTCTGTGTACTGTAGACTGTCGGAGGTAGAGCCGTAGGGGAATCCAGGTGGTCTGTGTACTGTAGACTGTCAGGGCATGGGGTTGTGTTAGAGTGATGTGTATTTTGGCTTGAGGGCTTGGGGGTGTGTTTATCTGTAGTTGATTTAAAAAATACATTTTTGACAGGTTATGTGTTGTGATGACCAGTGCTATACTCTAATGTCTGTCAGAATCAATAACAATTGTAACATATACTGTATCTATTGGACTCTGCTATAGTGCATGTAACATTCATTCTACATTTTTGGATTGAAATTCGTTCAAGTTCTTGGAAATATATAAACTGCATTTTCACTCAAACCAAAAAGCTGAGCGTCAGTAGTTGAATGTTGAATGAACTCTGTAGTAATCAGCGGAGTCGGGTCCCTGATCACTTTGCAGGAGGCATGTTTTCATTTCCTCTCTATCCTGTCTACATCCATCACACACTGCTGCAGGTGATTCTCCCTCTCCTCTCCTCAGGGCCTAGCTTCAAACACACACACACACACACACACACACACGCACGCACGCACGCACGCACACACACGCACGCACGCACGCACGCACGCACGCACGAACGCACGCACGCACGCACACACGCACGCACACACGCACGCACGCACGCACACACACACACACACACACACACACACACACACACACACACACACACACACACACACACACACACACACAAATATTAGTACAAAAACAGAATTACTTTGCCTGGGTATCCTTGGTGTGCTGGAGCTCTCGCTGGTGAGATTTGCATGATGCCGTTGCCCTGTGTCCCGTGTCTCTCCCTGAAGAACCAGACTTGTTAATATAGTCAACAAACTCTGGTGGTAATTAAAGAGAGAAGGCCTTTAAAACGACCCTGCTTGTCTCTCAGCATCCCGGACCAACAACACCACATAAGCATCACAACAACACTGCTGGGTTGGGGATAGGTTAGCCAGAGGTTGCCTTGAGGCTGTCTGTCTGTGTTCTGTTTTGGTGTTTTGTTCAGTGTTCTAGTTTCCCTCTCCTTGCTCCCGGGCCCGACTGGGAGGATCTTCATTCTCTAAATGACTAAGTAATGTTTCTGCACTGTTTGGACCCGCTGAGTGACTGGTCTATCTAATCTTATTCACAGGGGGAATAAACATGGACACACACACACACACACACACACACACACACACACACACACACACACACACACACACACACACACACACACACACACACACACACACACACACACACACACACACACACACACACACACACACACACACACACACACACACACACACATCCTATTCACAGGGGTACTATTCTTTAAAGGGGAGGGCCAAGTCTGGTTGTTGTGTCCCTGGCGTGACGTTTAAAACTAAAATAATCAAGTGGCTGAAGCCAGAGTGCTCCTTGCCACCTAACTCTATGGGCTGGCTTTGACTGACAGCTGAGAGAGGAAGGGTAGTCAATGTGCTGACATCCTTTGGCTAGGGAATATGTGTTACAGATACAGTTGAAGTCGGAAGTTTACAAACACTTAGGGTGGAGTCATTAAAACTCGTTTTTCAACCACTCCACACATTTTTTGTGAACAAACTATAGTTTTGGCAAGTCGGTTAGGACATCTACATTGTGCATGACACAAGTCATTTTTCCAATAATTGTTTACAGACAGGTTATTTAACTTATAATTCACTGTGTCATAATTCCAGTGGGTCAGAAGTTTACATACACTAAGTTGACTGTACTTTTACACAGCTTGGAAAATTCCAGAAAATTATGTAATGGCTATAGAAGCTTCTGATAGGCTAATTGACATCACTTGAGTCAATTGGAGGTGTACCTGTGGATGAATGTCAAGGCCTACCTTCAAACTCAGTGCCTCTTCGCTTGACATAATGGAAAAATCAAAAGAACCTAAAAAAAAGTAAATAATTGTAGACCTCTACAAATCTGGTTCATCCTTGGGAGCAATTTCCAAACGCCTGAAGGTACCACGTTCATCTGTACAAACAATAGTATGCAAGTATAAACACCATGGGACCACGCAGCCGTCATACCGCTCAAGAAGGAGACACGTTCTGTCTCCTAGAGATTAACGTACTTTAGTGCAAAAAGTGCAAATCAATCACAGAACAACGGCAAAAGACCTTGTGAAGATGCTGGAGGAAACAGGTACAAACGTATCTATATCCACAGTAAAACGAGTCCTATATCGACATAACCTGAAAGGCCGCTCAGCAAGTAAGAAGCCACTGCTCCAAAACCACCATAAAAAAGCCAGACTACGGTTTGCAACTGGGGACAAAGATCGTACTTTTTGAAAAAATGTCCTCTGGTCTGATGAAACAAAAATATAACTGTTTGGCCATAATGACCATCCTAACCATTGAGCACGGGAGTGGCAGCATCATGTTATGGGGGTACTTTGCTGGTGCACTCCATAAAATAGATGGCATCATGAGGGAGGAAAATTATGTGGATATATTGAAGCAACATCTCAAGACATCAGTCTGAAAGTTAAAGTTTGGTCGCAAATGGGTCTTCCAAATGGACAATGACCCCAAGCATACTTCCAAAGTTGTTGCAAAATGGTGAAAGGACAAGAAAGTCAAGGTATTGGAGGGGCCATCACAAAGTCGTGACCTCAATCCTATAGATTTTTTGGGGGCAGAACTGAAAAAGTGTGTGCGAGCAGGGAGTCCTACAAACCTGACTCAGTTACACCAGATCTGTCAGGAGGAATGGGCCACAATTCACCCAATTTATTGTGGGAAGCTTGTGGAAGGCTACCCAAAATGTTTGGCCCAAGTTAAACAATTTAAAGGCAATGCTACCAAATACTAATTGAGTGTATGTAAACTTTTGACCCACTGGGAATGTGATGAAAGAAAAAGCTGAAATAAATCATTCTCTCTACTGTTATTCTGACATTTCACATTCTTAAAATAAAGTTGTGATCCTAACTGACCTAAAACTGTCAGGTTCTGCGCTACTGGTGTAGAAGTCAGGTGCAGGAGAGCAGAGAGTTTTGATCTACTGGTGTAGAAGTAGGGTGCAGGAGAGCAGAGATTTGTGATCTACTGGTGTAGAAGTCAGGTGCAGGAGAGCAGAGAGTTGTGATCTACTGGTGTAGAAGTCAGGTGCAGGAGAGCAGAGAGTTGTGATCTACTGGTGTAGAAGTCAGGTGCAGGAGAGCAGAGAGTTGTGATCTACTGGTGTAGAAGTAGGGTGCAGGAGAGCAGAGAGTTGTGATCTACTGGTGTAGAAGTCAGGTGCAGGAGAGCAGAGAGTTGTGCTCTACTGGTGTAGAAGTCAGGTGCAGGAGAGCAGAGAGTTGTGATCTACTGGTGTAGAAGTCAGGTGCAGGAGAGCAGAGAGTTGTGATCTACTGGTGTAGAAGTAGGGTGCAGGAGAGCAGAGAGTTGTGATCTACTGGTGTAGAAGTCAGGTGCAGGAGAGCAGAGAGTTGTGATCAGGCGCAAACTTTATTTGGCAGAAGCAACAACAGATGGACACTGCGTCAAACAAACCTCCAGCCAACGGCAAAAGTGAAAAGCGCAATAAATTCACAAAGATGCTAAATGTTTAACAATTAAACATACTACGGGTTGAACATGGCACTCGGAGAAAAACCAGCCTGGCGCGTCACACAAAACACGGAACAAAAACAAGTCCACACAAAGACATGGGGGGAACAGAGGGAATATATATGTATTGTGATTAGGGAATGTAAACCAGGTGTGCGATGAAACAAGACAAAACAAATGGAACAATGGAAAGTGGAGCAGCGATGGCTAGAAGGCAGGTGACGTCGACAGCTGAACGCCGCCCAAACACGGAGAGGAGCCGACTTCTGCGGAAGTAGTGACAAAAACAACGAGTTTTTACTGGGATTAAATGTCAGGAGTTGTGAAAAACAGAGTTTAAATGTACTTGGCTAAGGTGTATGTAAACTTCCGACTTCAACTGTATATATTAATAATTTGAATATGAGGTATTCATTTCTACATTGTACCGGATCACATAAGCAGATCAATATTCAACATTATTTTGAAGAATACAGACAGCACCATTTGTTCATTGCTAATAAGTTGCATTCTAATATGATGTCTTTTATGACAAACAATGACAAGATAGTCGGGCACTCTATCAAACTCTCAGACATGAAGACTCAACCTGTGTTCTCAACCCTGACATTTTTTTATGTGATCGTTATCCTATCTGTTTATCTCCCAGTTCTACCAGCCAACTAGGTGAAGGATCCTCTGTCTGTCTCCCCACCCAAAGTCCTGGTCCCATCTGCTCGCAGAGAGATACAACATTTGTCAAAGTAGACTGCATAATGGCTTTGGCATCCTTATTATAATCTCAGCGTAATCTTCATTTGTCCACAGTTGGCAATGGGACATTTCTGGGTTTGGAAACATCAGGATCCCTAAGGGTCCTCGTTTCTTTCCCATGAACTCAAATCAGCCATGAAAGCTCATTTAACTCCCATTTACAGTGGGAAGCTAGCATATTACCATATCTTTTGAGGGGCAACATGAACTGCAGGTTTGTTGGTTTTCTATTGTGTTAGACTACATGTCCCAGAATTCATACGGGCAAAGTGAACTCACAAAACGTTCAGATTTGAAGGAACATGCCTTGAAAACATGCTCTGATATGAGTCTAGTACAGCCACCACCTAAAAACAAGGAAAGGCATAACGGTGGAACAAACCTTCCATTCTGTCTCTCCATTTGGCAGAGGCCCTCAGATGGCCACTACTCTGGCTGTATGTGGGTCACACACCGTTCCCAGCTGTTCGCCCCCCAGTCAGCTGTGCCTTTTTCCATGCCCGCCAACATCTGCTACACAAAAACAATATCCAGCTTTTAGCACTCAAATAGAGGTTACGCCATATGCCAGAAAGCCACTTAGTTTCTGCCAGGGGAGCCGGGTCCTGCCTGCCTGCAATCGTTGAGGTAACAATGAAGCAGAGGGGTGCTGGGAAGTGAAGGGGAACTCAGCTAACTCTCGCTCTCCCTCTCTCTTTCTCTCTCCCCTCTCTTTCTCTCTCTCTCTCTGCTCTCTCTATCTTTCACTCTCTCTCTCTATCTCTTTCTCTCTCTCGTTCTCCACCTTCTTTCACTCTCTCACGCTCTCTCTCTCCCTCTCCCTCTCTCCTGTGCATGTTAGGCTTGGTGCTGATAATGTGACTGCTCACTAAGGCCGTCAGAGATGTGTGCCAGTGTGCATCTGCTCAAGGTGCTTTGGCAGCGTTGCCTTTTGAATATTAAAGTGCCGCCTAAACAACTGTTTGTCGGCCACAAGGTCTGCTCAAGTTGCTTTGTGTGTGTGTGTGTGTGTGTGTGTGTGTGTGTGTGTGTGTGTGTGTGTGTGTGTGTGTGTGTGGGGGGGGGGGGGGGTGTATGTGTATGTGTGTGTGTGTGTTTACACGACAGGTAAAACATACAGTGTGTCTACTGATGTTGTCACAACATAGTAATTAAATATAGACATGCTGTTCATTTTTACAGTGGTGTGATGTGGTGCACGATTTCTACTTTCAGTGAATGAGTTCTATTGACACTGAGAGAGTTACGGTCACTATTCACAACAATTAGTATCCATCTGTTTACACAGGCCTTATATACAGGCTTCATAACTATGGAGTAGGATGTTTTCTTCACCAACATCTCCACTTGTCAATAGGTTCCTATCAACTTCCCTTATTAATGAGCTAGAAAGACAGGGTGAGAAATCATGCCATTTTAGTCATTTAAGACGAATGAAGACAGCAAATCTGGAACGTATAGGCCGCAGTGCAGCTCAGTAACACCAAGATCTGATAATGGACTTTTCATTCAATATGGGAGCCTAAGGTCCCAAAATAGAGATCACAGGTAACCAAGCAGCAGCCATTTGGTGACTGTACAGACAAGAGACATTATTGTCTCTTTGGTCTGCTCTGCTGCACATTGCAAATAGACTGTCTGTAGTTTTCTAACAGTGGCACGATTAACATTTATCCCTAACATCATTCATTGTCTTTTGCTACCTCTGCTCTCTAGCCAAGATCTTCTCTGTTCTGCTCTGCTCTGTTCCTCTCTGTTCCGCTCTGTTCTGCTCTGTTCTGCTCTCTGCTCCGTTCTGCTCCACTCTGTTCTGCTCCGTTCTGCTCTGTTCTGCTCTGTTCTGTTTTCCTCTGCTCTGTTCTGCTCCACTCTGTTCTGCTCTGTTCTGTTTTCCTCTGCTCTGTTCTGCTCCACTCTGTTCTGCTCTGTTCTGTTTTCCTCTGCTCCGTTCTGCTCCACTCTTTTCTGCTCCGTTCTGCTCCACTCTGTTCTGCTCCGTTCTGCTCTGCTCCGCTCTGTTCTGCTCTTTTCTGTTCTGTTCTGTTCTGCTCTGCTCCGTTCTGCTCCACTCTGTTCTGCTCCGTTCTGCTCTGTTCTGCTCTGTTCTGTTTTCCTCTGCTCTGTTCTGCTCCACTCTGTTCTGCTCTGTTCTGTTTTCCTCTGCTCCGTTCTGCTCCACTCTTTTCTGCTCCGTTCTGCTCCACTCTGTTCTGCTCTGTTCTGTTTTCCTTGTTGTTGTTGTCATTTATGTGGTGGTCTTGGTCATATCCTATAGAAAAACAACTAATGTAATTGTTGTATTAGCTGTGCTATTATTAGTTATAAATCAAATCAAATCCCATTTTATTTGTCACATACACATGGTTAGCAGATGTTAATGTGAGTGTAGCGAAATGCTTGTGCTTCCAGTTCCAACCGTGCAGTAATATCTAACAAGTAATCTAACAATTTCACAACAACTACCTTATACACACACAAGAGTAAAGGAATTTTTTATTTATTTTATTTATTTTATTTCAGCTTTATTTAACCAGGTAGGCTAGTTGAGAACAAGTTCTCATTTACAACTGCGACCTGGCCAAGATAAAGCATAGCAATTCGACACATACAACAACACAGTTACACATGGAATAAACAAAACATACAGTCAATAATACAGTAGAACAAAAGAAAACAAAAAGTCAGAGCGGAGCAGAGCAGAGCAGAGCAGAACAGAGCGGAGCAGAACAGAGCGGAGCAGAACAGAGCGGAGCAGAGCAGAGTGGAACAGGCAGAGCAGAACAGAGTGGAACAGGCAGAGCAGAACAGAGTGGAACAGGCAGAGCAGAACAGAGTGGAACAGGCAGAGCAGAGCAGAGTGGAACAGGCAGAGCAGAACAGAGTGGAACAGAGCAGAGTGGAACAGGCAGAGCAGAACAGAGTGGAACAGGCAGAGCAGAACAGAGTGGAACAGGCAGAGCAGAACAGAGTGGAACAGAGCAGAGTGGAACAGAGCAGGGCAGTGAGTACAAATGAGGTAAGTTAAGGAAATAAATAGGCCATGGTGGCGAAGTAATAACAATATAGCAATTAAACACTGGAATGATAGATCGGCAGAAGATGAATGTGCAGGTAGAGATACTGGGGTGCAAAGAAGCAAAATAGATGAATAAATAAATACCAGTATGGGGATGAGGTAGGTAGATAGATGGGCTGTTTACAGATAGGCTAAGTACAGGTGCAGTGATCTGTAAACTGCTCTGACAGATGGTGCTTAAAGCTAGTGAGGGAGATGTGAGTCTCCAGCTTCAGAGATTTTTGTACTTTGTTCCAGTCATGGGCAGCAGAGAACTGTAAGGAAAGATGACCAAAGGAGGAATTGGCTTTGGGGGTGACCAGTGAGATATACCTGCTGGAGCGCGTGCTACGAGTGGTGACCAGTGAGCTGAGATAAGGCGGGGCTTTACCTAGCAGAGACTTGTAGATAACCTGTAGCCAGTGGGTTTGGCGATGAGTATGAAGCGAGGGCCAACCAACGAGAGCATACAGGTCGCAATGGTCGGTAGTTGTATGGGGCTTTGGGGACAAAACGGATGGCACTGTGATAGACTGCATCCAGTTTGTTGAGTAGAGTGTTGGAGGCTATTTATAGATGACATCACCGAAGTCGAGGATCGGTAGGATGGTCAGTTTTACGAGGGTATGTTTGGCAGCATGAGTGAAGGATGCTTTATTGCGAAATAGGAAGCCAATTCTACATTTAATTTTGGATTGGAGATGCTTAATGTGAGTCTGGAAGGAGAGTTTACAGTCTAACCAGACACCCAGCTATTTGTAGTTGTCCACGTATTCTAAGTCAGAGCCGTCCAGAGTAGTGATGCTGGACGGGCGAGCAGGTGCGGGCAGCGAACGATTGAAAAGCATGCATGCATGCACCAGGCGAGGCAATCATTTGAGAAACCAAAGCCGAATCTGCCAATAAGAATGTTGTGATTTACAAAAAAAGCCTTGGCCAGGTCGATGAATACGGCTGCACAGTAATGTCTCTTATCGATGGTGGTTATGATGTCGTTTAGGACCTTGAGCGTGGCTGAGGTGCACCCATGACCAGCTCTGAAACCAGATTGCATAGCGGAGAAGGTATGGTGGGATTCGAAATGGTCAGTAATCTGTTTGTTAACTTGGCTTTCGAAATGCTCAATTATAGTGGATTTATCGGTGGTGACAGTGTTTCCTAGCCTCAGAGCAGTGGGCAGCTGGGAGGAGGTGCTCTTATTCTCCATGGACTTTACAGTGTCCCAGAACTTTTTTGAGTTAGTACCACAGGATGCAAATTTCTGTTTGAAAAAGCTTGCCTTAGCTTTTCTAACTGCATGCGTATATTTGTTCCTAACTTCCCTGAAAAGTTGCATATCACGGGGGCTATTCGATGCTAATGCAGAAGGCAACAGGATGTTTTTGTGCTGGTCAAGGGCAGACAGGTCTGGCGTGAACCAAGGACTATATCTATTCTTAGTTCTACATTTTTTGAGAGGGCATGCTTATTTAAGATGGTGAGGAAGGCACTTTTAAAGAATAGCCGGCATCATCTACTGACTGGATGAGGTCAATGTCATTCCAGGATACCCCGGCCAGGTCGTTTAGAAAGGCCTGCTCGCAGAAGTGTTTCAGGGAGCGCTTGACAGTGATGAGGGGTGGTCGTTTGGTCGCAGACCCATTACGGATGCAGACCCATTACGGATGCAGGCAATGTGGCAGTGATTGCTGAGATCTTGATTGAAAACAGCAGAGGTGTATTTGGAGGGCGAATTAGTTAGGATGACATCTATGAGGGTGCCCGTGTTTACTGATTTGGGGTTGTACCTGGTAGGTTCATTGATAATTTGTGTGAGATTGAGGACATCAAGCTTAGTTTGTAGGATGGCCGGGGGGTTAAGCATGTCCCAGTTTAGGTCACCTAGTAGCACGAGCTTAGAAGATAGATGGGGGGCAATCAGTTCACATATAGTATCGAGGGCACAGCTGGAAGCAGAGGGAGGTCTATAGCAAGCGGCAACAGTGAGAGACTTGCTTCTGGAAAGATGAATTTTTAGAAGTAGAAGCTCAAATTGTTTGTGTACAGACTTAGAAAGTAATACAGAACTCTGCATGCTATCTTTGTAGTAGATTGCAACACCGCCCCATTTGGCAGTTCTATCTTGTCGGAAAACGTTACAGTTAGCAATGGAGATTTCAGGGTTTTTGGTGGTTTTCCTAAGCCAGGATTCAGACACGACTAAGACATCTGGGTTGGCAGAGTGTGCTAAAGCAGTGAGTAAAACAAACTTAGGGAGTAGGCTTCTAATGTTAACATGCATGATTAAGAGTATGTACATATAAATATATGGATGAGCGATGGCCGAACGGCATAGGCAAGATGCAGCCACCAATTGTGCAAGTTCTCCCACTTAAAAAGATGAGAGAGGCCTGTAATTTTCATCATAGGTACACTTCAACTATGACAGACAAAATGAGAAAAAAAATCCAGAAAATCACATTAATTTTTAATTAATGTATTTGCAAATTATGGTGGAAAATAAGTATTTGGTCACCTACAAACAAGCAAGATTTCTGGCTCTCACAGACCTGTAACTTCTTCTTTAAGAGACTCATCTGTCCTCCACTCGTTACCTGTATTAATGGCACCTGTTTGAACTTGTTATCAGTATAAAAGACACCTGTCCACAACCTCAAACAGTCACACTCCAAACTCCACTATGGCCAAGACCAAAGAGCTGTCAAAGGACACCAGAAACTTGTATTGTAGACCTGCACCAGGCTGGGAAGACTGAATCTGCAATAGGTAGGCAGCTTGGTTTGAAGAAATCAACAGTGGGAGCAATTATTAGGAAATGGAAGACATACAAGACCACTGATAATCTCCCTCGATCTGGGACTCCACGCAAGATCTCACCCTGTGGGGTCAAAATGATTACAAGAACGGTGAGCAAAAATCCCAGAACCACACGGGTGGACCTAGTGAATGACCTGCAGAGAGTTGGGACCAAAGTAACAAAGCCTACCATCAGTAACACACTACACCGCCAGGGACTCAAATCCTGCAGTGGTACTGTATTGTCCTCAAAGCGAGCAAAGAAATTGTTTAGTTTGTCTGGGAGCAAGACATCGGTGTCCGCGACGGGGCTGGTTTTCTTTTTCTAGTCCGTGATTGACTGTAGATCCTGCCACATAAGTCTCGTGTCTGAGCCGTTGAATTGCAACTCTACTTTGTCTCTGCCATGATTAAAAGCTGTGGTTCGTGCTTTCAGTTTTGCACGAATGCTGCCATCAATCCATGGTTTCTGATTGGGGAAGGATTTAATAGTCACCGTGGGTACCACATCACCAATGCACTTGCTAATAAACTCGCTCACCGAATCTGTCACATGGAATGATGCTAGAGAGACAAAGCAGGTATGGGGAGTTACATTTAATAAATAACTGACATAGACGAGACAGAACATCGTCAAAGACTAAAACTAAAGACAAAATACAATCATTGCAGCCCCCTGGGAACAGAGCTGGGGAACTGTCAAATACAGGGGAGGAAATAAACAGGAGATAAGTGAGTCCAGGTGAGTCCAATAACGCTGAATGCGTGTGACGAGGGAAGGCAGGTGTGTGTGATGGACGGCAGGAGTGCGTGATGAAGGGTCATCTGGCGCCCTCAAGCACCAGGGGAAGGGAAGAGCGGGAGCAGACGTGATAGAATCAGCGTATACAGCGTCAATCAGCGTCAATATTATTGTCCGATGCTATCCGGAACATATCCCAGTCCACGTGATCGAAGCAATCTTGAAGTGTGGAATCAGATTGGTCGGACCAGCGTTGATCAGTCCTGAGCAGGGGTGTTTTCTGTTTTAGTTTCTGTCTATAGGCTGGGAGCAATAGGAATCTCATTCCTTTGGTCAGCCGGTGAGTCCACTCTACTTCATTGATCCTTGAGTTGCATTGTCTCCTATCCTTAGGCTGGTGGAGGTAGATGAAGGCAGGTGGAGGCAGGTAGAGGCAGGGGAGAGGAGGGGGAAGGCAGGTAGAGGCAGGTAGAGGCAGGTAAAGGCAGGTGGAGGCAGGCAGGAGGAGGCCGGGGAGAAGGGGGGAAGGCAGGTGGGGGCAGGTGGAGGCAGGTGGAGGCAGCGGAGAAGAGGGGGAAGGCAAGTGGAGGCAGGTAGAGGCAGATGGAGGTAGGGAAGAATAGGGGGAAAGCCGGTGGAGGCAGGTAGAGGCAGGTGGAGGCAGGGAGAGGAGGGGGAAGGAATGTAGAGGCAGGTTGAGGCAGGTAGAGGCAGGTGGAGGCAGGGGAGAGGAGGGGGGAGGAAGGTAGTTGCAGGTTGAGGCAGGTAGAGGCCGGTGGATGAGGTGGAGGCATAGGAGATGAGTGGGAAGGCAGGTGGAGACAGGTGGAGGCAGGTAGAAGCAGGTGGAGGCAGGGGAGAGGAAGGTGGAGGCAGGTGGAGGCAGGTGAAGGCAGGTGGATACAGGGGGAGGCAGGGGAGAGGAGGGGTAGACAGAGTGATCCTGTCCCACAGACATGCACTCAGGGGGTGGATACACAGATGAGCCATGGACGACAGGTCGGGGCTGCTTTTTGGAGGTCATGGTTAGTTAAGGGGGGGTTAATAGCAGGTGGGCACACACAAATAGACACACACACACACACACACACATATACACACACACACACACACACACACACACACACACACACACACACACACACACACACACACACACACACACACACACACACACACACACACACACACACACACACACACACACACACACACACTCTGTCCTGTGACAGGACTTGCATATTACACTCTGAGATGAATCCAGTCATGAATGCTGATTAGATCAGCTATGAGCTTTAATTACCTTGCTTTGATGTAGGTACTGTGGGGGATACTATAGCAGTAAGGCCACTTTGGGGTTTGAAAGACCCTGGAGAGGATGGACTTACCTGTCTTAGTTACCAGTCATCATGTTCCAGCTGACGACATGCATACAGTACATACTCATATCACAAGCTTGGACCGCAAATAACCTTTTCAAAATAGCTTTTGGCTCTCTGTTGCATTTCATTTAATCTGATAAAAAAATATATATTTAATTGCCTTTTTGTCCAAATGCTGTTATTGGTGTTACTCTGAGTGTGAAAAAAGGCTGGTGCATATTTGGCTCCAACCAATCCCAACCGGAGTCTATCTTCAGCAGAGAGGAAGAGGTGAAGAGAAAGGGCTTACTCAGCCTCAAAATCTGTCCACGCGAGAAGAAAGCATGAAGCAGACCAAGTGAGGATTTTTTGTCTGGAGGTCAATGGAAGTGTCGCATTTGGTCAACATAAAGTTTTGCTAATTGCTAATTTGCTAAGTGATGCTTATTTGAGTGAACAGAAGTTTCGTAACATTTAGATTGTTGCGAATGTACACACATAAGTCACACATGGCATCCCGGCAACTTTGAGAAAAAACTATTTTATATATTTTGCCTGTTGTTCATTGGCTAGAATGGTCCCACCTGCCCTTGTCTCCTCCTGACTGCCATTGCTTAAATGTATTCCCATTGTTAGAGAAGAAAGGCCAATATCTTTTCAATATAATAGATCATGTTTGTCTGTAGTCACGTGCCACACAATGTTCTGTTCTGAGGAGCAGCTTACAGAAAATTAAGTCATCCATTCCCAGAGGTCTGCAGGACAACAACAACCACAAATGTTACAGAGGGTTCCGCTCTCATCCACAGTTCCAATGGCTTCATCCATTCTTCTAATTAATACAAAACATGTTTCCTACGGTATTTGAGCTTATCTTCTATAAAACTAGATTTCCACTCTACTTTGAGGCATAGATATTCCCCTTGTTGAAATAGACTGTTGAAGTAGATGGACAGTTCTGTCTCGTGCACTTCCTTGTGTAGTCAGAGGAGGGCACTGCTTAAGAGGGCGACCACATGCTCTCAGTTGATGATGAATTTGGTGTGTGTGTTAATGTGTGTGTCCCTATGTGTATGCGTGTGTTTACGTATTTGTGTGTGTTTATGTGTGTGTTTGTGTGTGTGTGCGTGTGGGTGTGTTTATGTGTCTGTCTGTGTCTGTGTGTGTTTGTGTCTGTGTTGGGTGGGTGTGCGTGTGTGTGTGTGTGTGTGTGTGTCTGTATTTCTATGTGCGTGTGTTTACGTATGTGTGTATGTGTCTGTATTTCTATGTGCGTGTGTTTACGTGTGTGTGTGTGTGTCTGTGTGTGTCTGTATTTCTATGTGCGTGTGTTTACGTGTGTGTGTGTGTGTGTGTCTGTGTGTGTGTATGTCTGTGTGTGTGTGTGTGTGTGTGTGTCTGTATTTCTATGTGTGTGTGTTTACGTGTGTGTGTGTGTGTGTGTGTCTGTGTGTGTGTCTGTGTGTGTTTGTATTTCTATGTGCGTGTGTTTACGTGTGTGTGTGTGTGTGTGTGTATGTCTGTGTGTGTATGTGTGTGTCTGTATTTCTATGTGCGTGTGTTTATGTGTGTGTGTTAGGGGAAGGGTGATGGTAAATACAGATGTAGGTATGAATATATGGTCAGTACAACGACAATATACTGTAATAACCACATGCCAACAAACAACATTACACTCTCTCTCTTCCAGGTCAATCAGGGTGTGTTGTATCAGGCTGTTAGGTGTCTCTGTTGTGCTATACATTACAATAAGTAACATAGACAGACTAGCACAAGCATTATGCTAATGATCCAATGATTATGTTAATTCATTTGTACTAGTCCAGTGCTGGGATAGCGTTTTAGTTGGACTATTAATAGGATCACTACCAGTTAGATCACATGGGATCAACATGCTCTTTATATCTCTATAGTACTGTTTGTCCTTACTAGTCTTGGCATGTGTTTTCAGTGGCCCAGAGGATATGGTATGAAATGACAATGTGGAATGCACTGTTTCCTGTCCGCATATTAATTCAGTCAATCTTATCACTGTACCAGCATCACTCTATCAGACATTGATTTGCAGAAGAGAAAATGCTGATATTGCAATATTTTTTAAATGTCCAATTATGAAAATAATTGTGTTATTTTCATCCTCAACTGTCCACCTGCTCGTTGTCTTCTCAGCTGTATCTACAATATTAACTGAATATCATATTTAGTCAGATGTAATAATATGTATTCGTATGTAATCATATGTTATCATATTTAATCATATTTAGTCATATTTATTCCTATTTAATCATTTTTAATCATTTTGAATCCCACTGTTGCTCTGTGAGACAAAGGGCACATATTAACGTGCTCTATGCTGTACATCCATGTTTAAAGTGAGGTCTCTGTCATGTTACAGTCAGTCACATTACATCTAAGAGATGTTCAACAGCAGAATGTCTGGTTGGGACTTAGCCATACTCCTCAGCCATACTCCAGCTGTGATGTCTGTCTGTGATGAGCATCATTAAAGGCTATGGCGTGGCTCAAACAGGAGGAGTGAGACACTCTGTCATCAAACAAAACTGTGGCGTCATTGGGCCGCACCCCGATGTTTTTGATCCAGCCCCAAACATTTTGAGAGGTGGACCGCTCACGTCCCTTGAGCCGTCCCCCACCCCTACAGCACCGGTTCGATGTCAATGTCATCACTCAGCAAAACGCCTGTCACTCAGCCAGAGTCTGCAGCATAGCACAGAGCAAATACGGTTATTTGGAACATCTTCCAAAAGAGTTGCAAAACAAGCGAGCAGGTTGAGCAGGTTGAGGCAGCAGTGAATGAGGTGGAGAGGGCAGAACAGCCAGAAAGTCAAAGCGCAGCAGCAGCAGAGTTACCCACATGTTTGTGCAGGGTTGGTAGTAGCTAACTAGCTATTCTCCCTCAGCATAATGGTTGGTGGTAGCTAACTAGCTATTCTCCCTCAGCATAATGGTTGGTGGTAGCTAACTAGCTATTCTCCCTCAGCATAATGGTTGGTAGTAGCTAACTAGCTATTCTCCCTCAGCATAATGGTTGGTAGTAGCTAACTAGCTATTCTTCCTCAGCATAATGGTTGGTGGTAGCTAACTAGCTATTCTCCCCCAGCATAATGGTTGGTGGTAGCTAACTAGCTATTCTCCCTCAGCATAATGGTTGGTGGTAGCTAAGTAGCTATTCTCTCTCAGCATAAGGGTTGGTGGTAGATAACTAGCTATTCTCCCTCAGCATAAGGGTTGGTGGTAGCTAACTAGCTAGTCTCCCTCAGCATAAGGGTTGGTGGTAGCTAACTAGCTAGTCTCCCTCAGCATAATGGTTGGTGGTAGCTAACTAGCTAGTCTCCCTCAGCATAAGGGCTGGCTAGTGCTAATAAGATAGCCTTAGCGCTCAGCATCTTTAAACTATTGAGTGTCAGTCAGAGTTATTTCACAGTATATCACAGTATATTTAGTTTAAAACTAACTAATGACATGTTGCACCTCTACCTTGCTTCCTTGTAGATGAGCAAAGGAGGAGGATAGATGACAACAGTAGGTCAGTGGCAGCAGCAGTCAGGGGTAACAGTAGGGAAGAGGATGATTTAGGTGACTCAGATGTAGGCCCAAAACAAGTTAAGCTTCCTCAGCATACCCTTGCAAACTAAAGACACACACCAGACAAGACACAGAGACAGCAACAGAAGAGTAGAGGATGAAGAGAGACACCAGACAAGGCACAGAGACAGCAACAGAAGGATAGATGTTGGAGAGAGACACCAGACAAGACAAAGAGACAGCAACAGAAGAGTAGAGGATGGAGAAAGACACCAGACAAGACACATAGACAGCAACAGAAGAGCAGAGGATGGAGAGAGACACCAGACAAGACACAGGGACAGCAGCAGAAGAATATGATATGATGGAGAGGGACACCAGAAGAACAGAACAGGCCATAATAGAAAAGAGAAGCTGCGACAGCAACAGACAACACACAGAGGAAGTGACAGAAGAGGGCAGATGGAGGGTGTTGAGCACACAGTCAACTTTATCACTTCAAGCTGCTCTATAGATTCCCATTAGTTTTATTTAGTTGCACAAATTATAACAGACCGGGAAAAATTAAAACAGGGTTTACATAGATTTTGCAGGAGAGGTGAAAAAGCCCGTGAAATTACTATTAAAATGATTGTTTACTTTTACCACCAGGACAGGACGAGAGAGGAGAGCAGTCAAGAGACAGCAACAGACGACACAGAGAAAACGATGGAGAGAGGCAGAGGAGGGGTGAGCACACAGTACATTACCACTTAAAGTTGCTTTATGGATTCTAATTAATGCACTGTGCGTGTGTGCGTGTGTGCGTGTGTGTGTGCGTGTGTGTGTGTGTGTGTGTGTGTGTGTGTGTGTGTGTGTGTGTGTGTGTGTGTGTGTGTGTGTGTGTGTGTGTGTGTGTGTGTGTGTGTGTGTGTGTGTGAGAGAGAGAGAGAGAGAGAGAGAGAGAGAGAGAGAGAGAAGGTGTTTGGGTATGGTTGAAGGTGTTGAGTGGTTTTGAACAGTTTGCAAAGAATTTGCAGGTGATGTACATGTTGTTCCAGAGTAGAGTGTTCCAGAGTAGAGTGTGTTCCAGAGTACAGAGTGTTCCAGGGTAGAGAGTGTTCCTGAGTACAGTGTTCCAGAGTAGAGAGTGTTCCAGAGTACAGAGTGTTCCAGAGCATAGAGTGTTTAAGAGTGGAGAGTGTTCCAGAGTAGAGAGTGTTTCAGAGTAGAGAGTAGAGAGTGTTCCAGAGTAGAGAGTAGAGAGTGATCCAGAGTAGAGAGTAGAGAGTGATCCAGAGTAGAGAGTGATCCAGAGTAGAGTGTTCCCAGAGTAGAGAGTGTTTCAGAGTAGAGAGTAGAGAGTGTTCCAGAGTAGAGGGTAGAGAGTGATCCAGAGTAGAGAGTGTTTCAGAGTAGAGAGTAGAGAGTGATCAAGAGTAGAGAGTAGAGTGTTCCCAGAGTAGAGAGTGTTTCAGAGTAGAGAGTAGAGAGTGTTCCAGAGTAGAGAGTGTTTCAGAGTAGAGAGTAGAGAGTGATCAAGAGTAGAGAGTAGAGTGTTCCCAGAGTAGAGAGTGTTTCAGAGTAGAGAGTAGAGAGTGTTCCAGAGTAGAGAATAGAGAGTGATCCAGAGTAGAGAGTAGAGAGTGATCCAGAGTAGAGAGTGTTCCAGAGTAGAGAGTAGAGAGTGATCCAGAGTAGAGAGTAGAGAGTGATCCAGAGTAGAGTGTTCCCAGAGTAGAGAGTGTTCCAGAGTAGAGAGTGATCCAGAGTAGAGAGTGTTCCAGAGTAGAGAGTGTTCCAGAGTAGCCGGGGACTTTAATGCAGGCAAACTTAAATCTATTTTACCTCATTTCTACCAGCATGTCAAATGTGCAACCAGAGGAAAAAAACTCTAGACCACCTTTACTCCACACACAGATACACAACAAGCTCTCCCTCGCCCCTCCATTTGGCAAATCTGACCATAATGCTAACCTCTTGATTTCTGCTTACAAGCAAAAACTAAAGCAGGAAGTACCAGTGACTTGCTCAATACGGAAGTGGTCAGATGATGTGGATGCTATGCCACATGACTGTTTTGCAAGCACAGACTGGAATATGCTCCGGGATTCATCCAAAGGCATTGAGGAGTATATCACCTCAGTCATCGGCTTCATCAATAAGTGCATCGACGACGTCAGCCCCACAATGACCGTACGTATATATCCCAGCCAGAAGCCATGAATTACAGGCAGCATCTGCATCGAGCTAAAGGCTGGAGCTGCTGCTTTCAAGAAGCGGGACACTAATCTGTACGCTTACAAGAAATCATGCTATGCCTTCAGATGAACCATCAAACAGGCAAAGCGTCAATACAGGATTAAGACTGAATCCTACTACACTGGCTCTGACACTCGTCGGATGTGGAAGGGCTTAAAAACTATTACGGACTGCAAAGGGAAACGCCGCCGCGAGCTGCCCAGTGACGCAAGCATACCAGCTGGGCCAAATGCAAGCTAAATTTGAGGTAAGCAACACTGAAGAATGCATGAGAGCACCAGCTGTTTCGGGACGACTGTGTGATAACAATCTCAACAGCCGATGTGAGCAAGACATTTAAACAGGTCAACATTCACAAATGCGGGGACAGACACATTACAAGGACGTGTATTCAAACCATGTGTGGACCAATTGGCAATTGTCTTCACTGACATTTTCAACCTCTGCCTGACTGAATCTATAATACCTACATGCTTCAAGAATTCCACCATTGTCCCTGTGCCCAAAGAAGCGAAGGTAACCATTCTATTCTACCGCCCATAGCACTCGGTAGCCATGAAGTGCTTTGAAAGGCTGGTCATGGCTCACAAAACAGCATCATCCCTGATACCGTAGACACACTCCAATTTGCATTCCGCCCCAACAGAGCTACAGATGATGTAATCTCAATCGCACTCCACACTGGCCTTTCCCAGCTGGACAAAAGGAACACCTATGTGAGAATGCTGTTTATTGACCACAGCTCAGTGCTCAACACCATAGGGCCCACAATCTCATCAATAAGCTAAGGACCATGGACTAAACATCTCCCTCTGCAACTGGATCCTGGACTTCTTGACAGGCCGCCCCCAGGTGGTAAGGGTAGGCAACATGTCTGCCACGCTGATCCTCAACACGGGGGCCATTCAGGGGTGCTTGCTTAGTCCCCTCCTGTACTGCATGGCCAAACACTGCTACAAAACCATCATTAGGTTTGCTGACGACACAACAGTGGTAGGCCTGATTACCAACAATGATGAGACAGCCTATAGGGAGGAGGTCAGAAGCCTGGCAGTCTGGTGCCAGGGCAACAACCTCTCCCTCAATATGAACAAGACAAAGGAGCTGATCGTGGCAGTCCGAACAGGCCCACATTAACATTGACAGGGCTGTAGTGGAGCTGGTTGAGAATTTCAAGATCCTTGTTGTCCACATCACCAACGAACTATCATGGTCCAAACATACCAAGACAGTCGTGAAGATGGCTCGACAACACCTTTTCCCCTTCAGGAGATTGAAAATATTTGGAATGGGTCCCCAGATCCTCAAAATGTTCTCGCGGCACCTTCGAGAGCATCCTGACCGGTTGCATCACCGCCTGGTATGGCAACCATTCAGCATCTGACCGCAAGGCGCTACAGAGGGTAGTGAGTACGGCCCAGTACATCACTGGGGCCAAGCTTTCTGTCATCCAGGACCTATATACCAGGCAGTGTCAGACGAAAGCCCCAAAAATGGTCAAAGATACCATTTACCCAAGTCATTGACTGTTCTCTCTGCTACCGTACGCAAGAGCAGAGATTGTTCCTGCGTAGAGAGTGGAGAGTGTTCCAGAGTAGAGACTGTTCCAGAACAGAGAGTTTTCAAGAGTAGAGAGTGTTCCAGAGTAGTGTTCCAGAGTAGAGAGAGTTCCAGAGTAGAGTGTTCCAGAGGAGAAACTGTTCCAGAGTACATTGTTCTAGAGTAGAGACTGTTCCAGAGTACATTGTTCCAGAGTAGAGAGTGTTCCAGGGTAGAGTGTTCCAGAGTAGAGTGTTCCAGAGTAGAGAGTGTTCCAGAGTAGAGAGTGTTCCAGAGTAGAGAGTGTTCAAGAGTAGAGTGTTCCAGAGTAGAGGGAGTTCCAGAGTAGAGAGTGTTCCAGAGTAGTGTTCCAGAGTAGAGACAGTTCCAGAGTAGAGTATTCCAGAGTAGAGAGAGTTCCAGAGTAGAGTGTTCCAGAGTAGAGAGAGTTCCAGAGTAGAGTGTTCCAGAGTAGAGAGTGTTCCAGAGTAGAGAGTGTTCCAGAGTAGAGAGTGTTTCAGAGTAGAGAGAGTTCCAGAGTTGAGTGTTCCAGATTAGAGAGTGTTCCAAATTAGAATGTTCCAACATAGAGAGTGGAGAGTGTTCCAGAGTAGAGACTGTTCCAGAGTAGAGGGTGTTCCAGCATACAGAGTTTTCCAGAACAGAGTGTTCCAGAGTAGAGAGTGTTCCAGAGTAGAGTGTTCAAGAGTAGAGAGTGTTCCAGGCTAGAGAGAGTTCCAGAGTTGAGTGTTCCAGAGTAGAGAGAGTTCCAGAGTTGAATGTTCCAGAGTAGAGTGAGTTCCAGGGTAGAGAGAGTTCCAGAGTACAGTGTTCCAGAGTAGAGTGTGTTCCAAATTAGAGTGTTCCAGCGTAGAAAGTGGAGAGTGTTCCAGAGTAGAGACTATTCCAGAGCAGAGAATGTTCAAGAGTAGAGAGTGTTCCAGAGTAGTGTTCCAAAGTAGAGAGAGTTCCAGAGTAGAGTGTTTCAGAGTAGAGAGAGTTCCAGAGTAGAGTGTTCCAGAGTAGAGAGAGTTCCAGAGTAGAGAGAGTTCCAGAGTTGAATGTTCCAGAGTAGAGTGAGTTCCAGGGTAGAGAGAGTTCCAGAGTACAGTGTTCCAGAGTAGAGTGTGTTCCAAATTAGAGTGTTCCAGCGTAGAAAGTGGAGAGTGTTCCAGAGTAGAGACTATTCCAGAGCAGAGAATGTTCAAGAGTAGAGAGTGTTCCAGAGTAGTGTTCCAAAGTAGAGAGAGTTCCAGAGTAGAGTGTTTCAGAGTAGAGAGAGTTCCAGAGTAGAGTGTTCCAGAGTAGAGAGAGTTCCAGAGTAGAGAGAGTTCCAGAGTGGAGAGTGTTCCAGAGTGGAGAGAGTTCCAGAGTGGAGAGTGTTCCAGAGTAGAGAGAGTTCCAGAGTGGAGAGTGTTCCAGAGTAGAGAGTGTTCCAGAGTAGAGGGAGTTCCAGAGTAGAGAGTGTTCCAAAGTAGAGTGTTCCAGAGTAGAGAGTGTTCCAGAGTAGAGAGTTTTCCAAAGTAGTGTTCCAGAGTAGAGAGTGTTCCAGAGTAGAGAGTGTTCCAAAGTAGAAGTGTTCCAGAGTAGAGAGTGTTCCAGAGTAGAGAGTGTTCCAGCTTAGATAGTGTTCCAGAGTAGAGAGTCTTCCAGAATAGAGGGAGTTCCAGAGTATAGAGTGTTCCAGCGTAGAGAGAGTTCCAGCTTAGGGAGTGTTCCAGAGTAGAGAGTGTTCCAGAGTAGAGAATGTTCCAGAGTAGAGAGTGTTCCAGAGTAGAGGGAGTTCCAGAGTAGAGAGTGTTCCAAAGTAGAGTGTTCCAGAGTAGAGAGTGTTCCAGAGTAGAGAGTGTTCCAGAGTAGAGAGAGTTCCAGAGTGGAGAGTGTTCCAGAGTAGAGAGTATTCCAGAGTAGAGTGTTCCAGAGTAGAGAGTGTTCCAGAGTAGAGAGTGTTCCAGAGTAGAGGGAGTTCCAGAGTAGAGAGTGTTCCAAAGTAGAGTGTTCCAGCGTAGAGAGAGTCCCAGCTTAGGGAGTGTTCCAGAGTAGAGAGTGTTCCATAGTAGAGAATGTTCCAGAGCAGAGAGTGTTCCAGAGTAGAGAGTGTTCCAGAGTAGAGAGTGTTCCAGAGTAGAGAGTGTTCCAGAGTAGAGGATGTTCCAGAGTAGAGAGTGTTCCAGAGTAGAGAGTGTTCCAGAGTAGAGAATGTTCCAGAGTAGAGGATGTTCCAGAGTAGAGAGTGTTCCAGAGTAGAGGATGTTCCAGAGTATAGAGTGTTCCAGCGTAGAGAGAGTTCCAGCTTAGGGAGTGTTCCAGAGTAGAGAGTGTTCCAGAATAGAGAGTGTTCCAGAGTAGAGAGTGTTCCAGAGTAGAGAGTGTTCCAGAGTAGAGAGTGTTCCAGAGTACAGTGTGTTTCAATTGACTACTGGAAGTGTCTGCGGTGGGAAGGCGCAAGTGACCTGAAAAATATCTAATCTCTCAATGTTCATCTCAAAGTGACCTGTTCATCTCAAAGTGCCCTGTTCATCTCAAAGTGCCCTGTTCATCTCAAAGTGCCCTGTTCATCTCAAAGTGCCCTGTTCATCTCAAAGTGACCTGTTCATCTCAAAGTGACCTGTTCATCTCAAAGTGACCTGTTCATCTCAAAGTGACCTGTTCATCTCAAAGTGACCTGTTCATCTCAAAGTGACCTGTTCATCTCAAAGTGACCTGTTCATCTCAAAGTGACCTGTTCATCTCAAAGTGACCTGTTCATCTCAAAGTGACCTGTTCATCTCAAAGTGACCTGTTCATCTCAAAGTGACCTGTTCATCTCAAAGTGACCTGTTCATCTCAAAGTGCACCAAATCCACACATTAAGCTGTTGAAATTAATTTTTTTGCACCGGATCCCCCTACTGGCTTTTGGTGAAGCCCTGTATGTCTTCCAATCCTAGAAACACCCCTCACAATGTCAAGTCAGTAGCTCCAACTTTGGCATGGATTAATCATGATAGAGCTGTCAGAACCCTGACCAGAATTAGCATGAAAACTTGAGCAGACAGGAGGTAATATTGAACGTCCAGATGGTTGTAGAGCAGAGACAGACATCCAGTGGCCATGTTGGCTTTATCTTTAATTCACATCCTCTCAGGCGCTCCTCGCCACATTGTTAGACATTCCTCTAGGGAGCTGGAAGCCACGCAAGTTGCAGCTATTTAAATATGGAGAGTTAAATAAGTTGAGTTAGTGTCAGTTTGCCTGGCACCCTAGCTAATGCATCTGTACAGTACATTGTAATGATATAGTACTTATTATGGGAAGGCTTTTCTCAGAACTGAAGATGACTTTTCGGGGGGACGTTGCCAAGAACTTGATGATGATTCTCAGAAAGGCAGTATGGCTTACGCATCGCTGGTTCCAATAGCCTTATGACAACAATACAGTAATGGATTCATTTGTAAATTGTAAATCTTTATTGATACATTCATAAAACAAAATCAGTTTTGGAATAAAAAAAATTGAATCATATAATTCCTTTTCTGGTTTTTGACTACCAAAACAGCTCAAATAGACAAGTGACAGGTCAATATCTAAAAGCCCAGCTGTAGACACACCCAAAACCAGGAGTCCAGATGTAGACTCCAGAGACCCAGAGTTCCAGGGGCCTCATACCCAGGACTCAGACATCCCATCCTGGAGAGGTCTTGCCTGGTACCCCCTCCAGATGGCCAGGGCTCTGTGGTTGTTCCATCTGGCACTGAGAGAGAGAAAGTGATGAAAGATTTAGGGCTTGGGACTCACTCATCTGTTATCGATTATGCTGCAGATGTGCATGTGTATTTGTGTCATTTTGATTGACGGGAGAGAGGCAGACTGGACAAAAGCACAGCACATGAATGAACTCACAATGTCAAGTTGGCAACCCCACAAATAGACATTGGCACTGAGGCCTATGACGATGCTATCTAGTTTATTGCTGTATAAACTTTTCAGAGATTCAAATGTGAATAATGGTGGAATACTTCATGTTGACTTACTTTCCATCAAACTTTGTAAACTTGGAAGGACCCGATTGGGCTCAGAAAATTCCATGCGCGTTCACATTTCAGGAGCAACTGACAAACACATGTAAATGTGTTGGCGACAGGTTTGAAAAAGGCTAAATGAGGCGGTGCCCATCTTTTCAGATCAGTCATGTGTCACAAAGCCAGAGCTTCACTGCTCCACAGAGCCAGGGTAACCTTAATAATTAAGGTACAATTTTATAATGCATTTCTAATTTCCTACCAGACTGAAAAGCTTTATTGTGGACTGGCTGACAACAAACCCACCCCCTGAATGGAGCTGACTCCTGGGCTTCCACTAAACTGGTCATGAATGCACAAACCATCTGTTTTGCTGGCCGTTTGTCAATGCGAGCGTGGCGGTGGCAGCTGTCGGAGTGGTCCCGGGTTTGAATGATGGAGCGCAGGACCTTTGTTTAGCACTGTGACGGTGGCAGTGTGATGGCGCTGTGAGCTCTCTGTGACTCGGCCCACTCACACCGGCCAGGCCAGCACCCAACACCACGCAGGAGAGACGGCTGCTATTATCAGCCTCACCAGTCAATCCTGACGTCGCCATAGAGATGAAGAGAGAGAAGGAGAGAGGGAAAGAGAGAGAGAGAGGACGGGAGTGAAAGAGAGAGAGGAAGAGAGAGAGAAAAAGAGGGATGACAGAGAGAC
Source organism: Oncorhynchus masou masou (assembly GCF_036934945.1). Lineage (NCBI taxonomy): Eukaryota > Metazoa > Chordata > Actinopteri > Salmoniformes > Salmonidae > Oncorhynchus > Oncorhynchus masou. Next base: position 56,056,095 of record NC_088241.1, on the reverse strand, counting down.
AGGAAAAAAGATAAGAATAGATAGACCAGAGATCATCAACTAGTTTCAGCCGCGGGCCGATATTGTCTTGAGCGGAGGGTCAGGGGACTGGAACATAATTATAATAATCATTTGTAGACTGCAAATTGACCTCAAGAAGCCTAAACAGAAATACAATTTGACGAAAACATAATCACTTCAAACTTTGCTTACATTTGTATATCGACCACATGTACAGTATCTCTCTATTATGTGTGGGAATCTTTTGGAACAGATTTGCTTGGAGCTGATTTGCTGGTGTTTCTACAGTCTTTGTGTCCAACAATCTGTTTGTTCAAAAAAGTTAGGGTGCCAAATAAAATCAACCGTGGATAAAATTCATCCCGCAGGCCGCCAGTTGGGGAACCCTGAGATAGAGCATACTAAACAAGTAAAGGTAGATGGCTGGTGTGTATTGTGTTGATGTGTGCTAGTGAATGAGGATGTGGGGCATTGTGCTGGGGCCAATCTGTAGCTTAGCGGGTGAGGTTTTCACGAGCCAGAGTCTGAGGGGTGAGTGCCAGAGGGCTCAGAGGAGAGGGGAGAGGAGCCAGCAGTGTTGAGGCAGGGGAGAGCGAGGGGAAGAGAGAGATAGGGCAGAGTGATAGGGCAGAGAAGGACATATAACGAGAGACAGGAAGGTCAATGGAGCCATAGGTCTAGGACTGGGGTTTTGGTTCAGAGACAGAAGGGAGGAAGGGAGAACTGAGGCTCATAAACTTGGAGATGAAAGACAGGTGGAAGCAGAGCAAGGCCCAGACAAGATTTAATTTGTCACTGAGGCTGGGGCAGGGAGAAAAACAGGGCAGTGATGGGAAGGATGGAGAGAGATAGAGAAGGCCAAAGAAGGCTGGGACACAGACTTAGTATTACACACTTTGGCAGCCTCGCCACAATCTGCCCGCGTATTTCCACATTTAAAAAAGGCCAGCACCGGGTAAACACAGCATATTGGAGCGTAATTTAATTCTTATCATGCACAGTCTGTACACACGCTCTCCTCACTTTATTTATCTCCTTCAAGTCTGTCGCCTTTTTTTATAGGAAAATTACACCCTAGAATTGTCCTTTTTCCTAATTAGATATCACTTATATTTTGTATCAATGACCCGTGATCTGTGCCACATATATAGGCTATCACAGTGACCTAGTTGCATAAATTTGGCTGGCTGAGGCACTTGACCGGAATGAAAAGCCAATCTGTGATTTGAGGAAACAGGACCAACCTGTCTGGATGGGTTTGTGTGTGTGAGGTCATGTGTGGCAGTTCACAGTCCTACAGAAACACACACACACTATTCAACAAAGCACTTTAATGATCATGATAGTTTCAGTGGTTGTTTCAGGAACTAAGCTGAATTATATATTCTTTTCATCTATAGATGTTTCATAAACAATTTTATTGGATTTTTTAATTTTTATTTTTATTGAGTAATACATTGTTTTGATTGAGAAAAAACCCCATTATACTTTATCAGTAAATGTTTTATACTCCCCACATTCCTGTGCTATGTGTAATGCTATTCCCTTAAAACATCCCTCCACTCCTCTCACCAACTCCTCAGACAAACAATAGCCGGCAGCACCTGCCCATCCCTGTGACTCAATACAAATGTGAGGCTCTTTCACATGCACAGGATGATCATGTAGAAGGGTTGAAAGGAGGGGGAGCTGTTAACTCTCTCCCTCCTTTCTCCATCCCTCCTTTGTGTCAGTGTGTTGTTCCTGATCACCGACTCGAGGCCTCATTGGAGGCTAATTGCAGAGAAGGAATGGCTTTAATTGTTGTCACCAGTTTAATGAAGTGAAATGCATTGTTGTTTTCTCCTCGTCACGGGACAAGTGTGGTGAATAAAAGTGATGTGGAATTTCACTTTCTTTGTGTGCAAACCAGGAGCATATGCTGTGGTTTGATTTTTAAATGCATTATTTTAGGCAATTTACTTATTGATAAAAATGTTTTGCTTAACAGATCATAGAACACCATTAAGACTACAATATATTACCTAAAGAAAAATCAGCATTTCAATGTTTAAACCCACTATCTTTTTGAATACTTCAGACCTTTAAAAAGTATCTGACACAGTAGAACGAGCTACAGTCTAGGCTGTTCCTTCTCACATAACAACACTGATACAGCTACACGGATGGCTGCTAGTGCTGCTAGCTGGCAATGCTGAGCCGAGCATAGTCTGGTTTAGCAGGAAGCAGTTGTGTTCTCTCACAGTGGTGTTCTCTCCTCTCACAGTGGTGTTCTCTCCTCTCACAGTGGTGTTCTCTCCTCTCACAGTGGTGTTCTCTCCTCTCACAGTGGCGTTCTCTCCTCTCACAGTGGCGTTCTCTCCTCTCACAGTGGCGTTCTCTCCTCTCACAGTGGTGTTCTCTCCTCTCACAGTGGTGTTCTCTCCTCTCACAGTGGTGTTCTCTCCTCTCACAGTGGTGTTCTCTCCTCTCACAGTGGTGTTCTCTCCTCTCACAGTGGCGTTCTCTCCTCTCACAGTGGTGTTCTCTGCTCTCACAGTGGTGTTCTCTCCTCTCACAGTGGTGTTCTCTCCTCTCACAGTGGTGTTCTCTCCTCTCACAGTGGTGTTCTCTCCTCTCACAGTGGTGTTCTCTCCTCTCACAGTGGTGTTCTCTCCTCTCACAGTGGCGTTCACTCCTCTCACAGTGGCGTTCTCTCCTCTCACAGTGGCGTTCTCTCCTCTCACAGTGGCGTTCACACCTCTCACAGTGGCGTTCTCTCCTCTCACAGTGGTGTTCTCTCCTCTGACAGTGGTGTTCTCTCCTCTCACAGTGGTGTTCTCGCCTCTCACAGTGGTGTTCTCTCCTCTCACAGTGGCGTTCTCTCCTCTCACAGTGGCGTTCACTCCTCTCACAGTGGCGTTCTTTCCTCTCACAGTGGCATTCTCTCCTCTCACAGGGGTGTTGTCTCCTCTCACAGTGGTGTTCTCTCCTCTCACAGGGGTGTTGTCTGCTCTCACAGTGGTGTTCTCTCCTCTCACAGTGGTGTTCTCTCCTCTCACAGTGGTGTTCTCTCCTCTCACAGTGGTGTTCTCTCCTCTCACAGTGGTGTTCTCTCCTCTCACAGGGGTGTTGTCTCCTCTCGCAGTGGTGTTCTCTCCTCTCACAGGGGTGTTGTCTCCTCTCACAGTGGTGTTCTCTCCTCTCACAGGGGTGTTCTCTCCTCTCACAGGGGTGTTGTCTCCTCTCGCAGTGGTGTTCTCTCCTCTCACAGGGGTGTTGTCTCCTCTCGCAGTGGTGTTCTCTCCTCTCACAGGGGTGTTGTCTCCTCTCGCAGTGGTGTTCTCTCCTCTCACAGGGGTGTTGTCTCCTCTCACAGGGGTGTTGTCTCCTCTCGCAGTGGTGTTCTCTCCTCTCACAGTGGTGTTCTCTCCTCTCACAGGGGTGTTGTCCCCTCTCGCAGTGGTGTTCTCTCCTCTCACAGTGGTGTTCTCTCCTCTCACAGTGGTGTTCTCTCCTCTCACAGTGGTGTTCTCTCCTCTCACAGGGGTGTTGTCTCCTCTCGCAGTGGTGTTCTCTCTTCTCACAGGGGTGTTCTCTCCTCTCACAGGGGTGTTGTCTCCTCTCGCAGTGGTGTTCTCTCCTCTCACAGTGGTGCTCTCTCCTCTCACAGTGGTGTTCTCTCCTCTCACAGTGGTGTTCTCTCCTCTCACAGTGGTGTTCTCTCCTCTCGCAGTGGTGTTCTCTCCTCTCGCAGTGGTGTTCTCTCCTCTCGCAGTGGTGTTCTCTCCTCTCACAGTGGTGTTCTCTCCTCTCACAGTGGTGTTCTCTCCTCTCACAGTGGTGTTCTCTCCTCTCACAGTGGTGCTCTCTCCTCTCCTCTCAAATAAAATGTATTAGTCACATGCGCCAAATACAACAGGTAAGACCTTGGAGTGAAATGCTTACTTACAAGCTCTTAACCAATAATGCAGTTATAAACAAATCTATAAAAAAAACGAATTAGAAAAATAAATAAAATGAACAAGTAATTAAAGAGCAGTGGTAAAGTAAAAATAAAGGGATACACAGGGATGACCTGTACAGAGTCAATGTGCGGGGGCACAGGTTAGTCGAGGTAATTGAGGTAATATGTACATATAGGTAGAGTTATTAAAGTGACTATGCATAGAGGATAACAACAGAGAGTAGCAGCAGTGTAAAGGGGGGGGGGGGGGGTTATGCAAATAGTCTGGGTAGCCATTTGATTAGATTTTCATGAGTCCTATGGCTTGGGGGTAGAGGCTGTTTAGAAGCCTATTGGACCTAGACTTGGTGCTCCTGTACCACTTGCCGTGCGGTAGCAGAGAGAACAGTCTATGACTAGGGTGGCTGGAGTCTTTGACAATTTTTAGGGCCTTCCTCTGACACCGCCTGGTATTGAGGTCCTGGATGGCAGGAACCTTTGATGTACTGGGCCATACTCACTAACCTCTGTAGTGCCTTACGGTCAGAGGCCGAGCAGTTGCCATACCAGGCAGTGAGCAACCATGCTCTCGATGGTGCAGCTGTAGAAACTTTTGAGGAACTGAGGACCCATGCCAAATCTTTCAGTCTCCTGAAGGGGAATAGGTTTTGTCATGCCTTCTGCACGACTGTCCTGGTGTGCTTGGACCATGTTAGTTTGTTGGTGATGTGGACGCCAAGGAACTTGAAGCTCTTAACCTGCTCCACTACAGCCCTTTCGATGAGAACGGGGGGATGCTCGGTCCTCTTTTTCCTGTAGTCCACAATCATCTCCTTTGTCTTGATCACGTTGAGGGAGAGGTTGTTGTCCTGGCACCACACGGCCAGGTCTCTGACCTCCTCCCTATAGGCTGTCTCATCATTGTCGATGATCAGGCCTTCCACTGTTGTGTCATTGGCAAAATGAATGATGGTGTTGGAGTCGTGCCTGGCCGTGCAGTCATGAGTGAACAGGGAGTACAGGAGAGGACTGAGCACGCACCCCTGAGGGGCCCCTGTGTTGAGGATCAGGGTGGCAGATGTGGTGTTACCTACCCTTACCACCTGGGGGCGGCCCGTCAGGAAGTCCAGGATCCAGATGTAGAGGGAGGTGTTTAGTCGGAGGGTCCTTAGCTTATTGATGAGCTTTGAGGGCACTATGGTGTTGAACGCTGAGCTGTAGTCATTGAATAGCATTCTCACATAGGTGTTCCTTTTGTCCAGGTGTCCAGTCCTTTTGTCCAGTGGTCTCACAGTGGTGTTCTCTCTTCTCATAGTGGTGTTCTCTCCTCTCGCATGGCATTTTCTCTAGCCCCAGGGTAGCCAGCCAGCCAGGCAGGCAGGGACCTAGGCAGGCACCCAGTGCTAGGCTAGCACACGCCGTGCCTGGCCTCTCCCTTCCGAGCTGTGTGTCACCAGTCAAACCTTGTTAAGGCTGACAGCTCTCTGATGTGGACAAATTGTCACAGAGGGGGGACCTGGAGACACTGTTACTGCTGTAACACACCCAGGAAGGGGAAGGAGAGGCTCTGCATTTAGATTAGGATGTTGGAGGAAACATCAGACAGAGAATGTTTACTATTGGCTTCATTTTGTGCTTTTGTAGAGTAAAGAAAAGTCACACCTGACCCCGATGGCTAATTCTGCAGGTTACCGAATTGAGCCTCCGCTATGTGTAGACGAAATATATCAGTTTTGAGACTGGGTAGAATCTGTGTTAGTCTATTGTGCAGTAGAGGATGGAGACCACAACCAATATGTCAAGGACATTACGTTAGGCCTCTTTCTGTCATAGAGAATAGAGAGTGAGTGTGAGTCAAGAGAATGTGAGTGAAATGTGTGTAAAACCTCTATTTAACGTGGCCATTCTGGTAGAGAGCAACATTAGGCCGCCTCTTTTTCATCCCCCACTTTCAAAGCAGAGGCTTGAATTGCATCAGGGGCACATTCTCATTGCAGTGTGTGGGTACGGCCAATAGACTGCCAAGCACTCATTCATGATCCCAACGCTTTTGTCTCTTAACCTTAAAAGGCCGTACAATAGCCTATGTTGTTATGGAGTGCGCCCACTTTTAACAGTTGACGGGCCGAGAGAGGGCAAGCAGCATCCACACCGGGCTTTGAGAGAGAGAGAGAGAGAGAGAGAGAGAGAGAGAGAGAGAGAGTCTGGAGAAGCATATGGAGAGCTAAATACAATTCTAATCAAACACAATGATGTCTGAGGCCTGCTTTGTGCTGGGGCCAGCCCTGTGAAAGACAGGGGGAGGAGTGGAGAGTCAGATCCTCATATTAAGATCATGAGGCGTGGGCAAATGAATGCATGGTCCAGTAATGGGGAAGATATCCCTTTGAGTGCAGCAGGCAGCAGCCAGGAGTACACAACAGCAGTATCATCAGGGGAAAACTCCCCAAACTCTTCCTTTTCTTTCCCTTTTCACTCTTCAACGGGCCGCTTCAATGAAGCCTCATCATCCGGCTAGAGTTCTGCTCCCAGCGGGTGACACTTGACAGATTGTCCGAGCTCTGGGCCTTTGTTTGCAGGTTGATGAAGTGAAAGGGTTGGGTGGTAGCCCAATGAATAAAGATGTTTTGAAGCCAATAAATAAATCCTCTAAAAGCTGCTATATATTGCTTTGCTGCTTGACCGTTGGAGTGTTAAAAATAGGCTTTTCTCTCCCTCTCTCTCTCTCTCTCTTTTCACTTTTTTTCATTCCCTCTGCTTTTTTTCACACTTGCAGAATGTGCTTTGAAGGACTTGTGAAGCCGAAGGCGTCTCGTTGCTCAATCAAATAGATTAAGTCGGTCAGACAAGCAGCGATCTGTCCTATTCAATAAAGTTGCTTTTGTCATGTATGATCTCAGAGGGCTTCTTCCATACACAACATTGTCCATGGACTTGTCATATCACACGGAACACAGTTTTACCTTGATGCAGATAATTGTAATTTGGATATTTTTGTAATTATTGCTTCATTTATCTTACATTATATGTGCTGTAGCATGATATATTGTTCCCTGTGCGCTTTTGTTTGCAAAATATCTCAAATTCCTAATAACGAAATAAAATCAACATGCTTCACTAAAAGTCACTAATCAAGCCCTCACTTTGCTTCTCTCTATCACCTCTTAAAACAGGTCAGAAAGCTGTTTGAAAGGCGATCCCGTAATGACGACATCTGTTATCACATGGTCGTTGACACGTAGCACTCGAAATCTGACGTCATCCTGTCCAAACCCACAGCTGCCAGACAGCATTCCAACCTCTGATTGGTTCTGACAAGCCTCTGACAGCTCTGGAGGTGAGGAGGGCAAGTGACAAAGGGCAAGCACGGGATGAGCCAACCAAATCAGGGTATACGCCCCCCTCCCTCCCCATACATGAGACAAATCAGAGACCTAATGTGTGTGACAGAAAAAGATAGGTTAAAGAGTTCAAAAATAATTGTTATTTAATATTTATCAGAACAAAGGGAACTCTCACTGCCTCATATTTAAAGTATACAACCTCCTTGTTGTTGTAGCACGGGTGGCTAAATGTAGCATGTAGCGTAGCTTCTGTATCTGGTGGATGATGTTAGATTGTAGATAGGTTGTGAATTTAAAGGGGCACCACCTGCCGTGATAGAAATCTGGGTCTTGTATCGCCGCGCGGACAGCTGAGCACTGCAGGAGCCAAAGAGCCTTCCATGACATTGAGCGTTAAGCAGATTTTTGCCAGCAGTTCCATTTGATCACTTCTCCCCCTCTCAGATGCATATGGAATCATCCACTCGATATAAGCACGATTTATTCAACTTCTTGATGAAGAAAGACATGCTCAAATGTGCTGTAATTGAAGAGACTTATGATTTAGAACAATGACACCTAACTTAAAAGACCATTCGATCATATCCGTAACATTCCTGTTGTAAACAACGTGGATAGTGTGTGTCAGTCTTGGGTTCTCAGGGCAAAGCGGATGGAGGTTGTGTTGTTCTCATGTGGACCAGTCGGCAGTGTGACCTTGCATTAGTGCATATGCTCACAGCAGGGTTACTGGTTGGGGGCATGATCTGTCAGCCTTTGTTTATGAAGCTCACACAGCACAGGACTGTAAGATAACATATTTGATGTAATTAGTGGTCAGTAATAACACACTATAAGCCACAGGAGAAAGAGTGTTTGGTTTTTGAGCAGTTGTTTTGATTTTTTATAGTATGTTATTTTTGTGATAATATTTGTTATAATATGTCTGCTGATGTCTATATTTCCAAAACATAAAACATATGAAATGATAAAACTTGTGAACAGTCATCTAGTTCTGGATTAGATATGGGTTAGATATGACAGATATGGGTTAGATAGGACAGATATGGGTTAGATATGACAGATATGGGTTAGATATGACAGATATGGGTTAGATAGGACAGATATGGGTTAGATAGGACAGATATGGGTTAGATATGACAGATATGGGTTAGATATGACAGATATGGTTTAGATAGGACAGATATGGGTTAGATAGGACAGATATGGGTTAGATAGGACAGATATGGGTTAGATAGGACAGATATGGGTTAGATATGACAGATATGGGTTAGATAGGACAGATATGGGTTAGATAGGACAGATATGGGTTAGATAGGACAGATATGGGTTAGATAGGACAGATATGGGTTAGATATGATAGATATGGGTTAGATAGGACAGATATGGGTTAGATATGATAGATATGGGTAAGATAGGACAGATATGGGTTAGATATGATAGATATGGGTTAGATAGGACTGATATGGGTTAGATATGATAGATATGGGTTAGATAGGACTGATATGGGTTAGATATGATAGATATGAGTTAGATAGGATATATATGGGTTAAATAGGATAGATATGGTTTGGATAGGATAAGTATGGGTTAGATATGGGTAAGATAGTATATATATGGGTTAGATAGTATATATATAGGTTAAATATGACAGCTATGGGTTCAATTGGATAGATATGGGTTAGATATTATAGATATAGGTTATATAGGATAGATATGGGATAGATTTGATATATATATGGGTTAGATATGATAGATATGGGTTAAATAGGATAGATTTTATTACATATGGGTTTGTTTTGTTTGATCGACAGATATGGGTTAGATATTTTCTGGGTTGGCTGGCCAGATATTGGGTTAGATAGGACAGATACATGGTTTGTTTTGTTTGATCGTATGATAGATATTTGGTCAATTGTTTAGCCTAGATTTTCTAGACAGATATGGGTTATCATTTCAATGATTTTAGTCTATAAGATTCTTGGTAAGATTCGAGGACCACTTGTCATTCCATTTGCATTAGATATAGCCTCTTCTGTACCCTGTCAACTATGTGTCTATCTATCCCTGTTCTCTCCTAGCACAGACCATACAAACGCTATGGGTTAGATCTGGTGGTCCCAGCGCGCACGACCCACGTGGAGTTCCTGGTCTCCGGTAGCCTCTGGAACTGCCGATCTGCGGCCAACAAGGGTTCATCTCAGCCTATGCCTCCCTCCAGTCCCTCGACTTCCTGGCACTATGGTGGATCACCACAGATAGATATCTTCGTCCGCCCACGTGTTCTCGCACACCCCGAGTTCTGGTCAGGTGGCACCGGGATCCTCATCTCTCCCAAGTGGTCATTCTCTCTCTCTCCCCTTACCCATCTATCTATCGCCTCCTTTGAATTCCATGCTGTCACAGTTACCAGCCCTTTCATATCCTTATCATTTATCGCCCTCCAGGTTCCCTCGGAGAGTTCATCAATGAGCTTGATGCCTTGATAAGCTCCTTTCCTGATGCTCACCTCTCACAGTCCTGGGCGACTTAACCTCCCCACGTCTACCTTTGACTCATTCCTCTCTGCCTCCTTCTTTAAGACCTCACCCTCTCACCTTCCCCCCTACTCACAAGGCAGGCAATACGCTCGACCTCATCTTTACTAGATGCTGTTCTTCCACTAACCTCATTGCAACTCCCCTATAGGACCACTACCTTGTATCCTTTTCCCTCTCGATCCAACACTTCCCACACTGCCCCTACTCGGATGGTATCGCGCCGTCCCAACCTTCGCTCTCTCTCCCCCGCTACTCTCTCCTCTTCCATCCTATCATCTCTTCCCTCTGCTCATACCTTCTCCAACCTTTCTCCTGAGTCTGCCTCCTCAACCCTCCTCTCTTCCCTTTCTGCATCCTTTGACTCTCTATGTCCCCTATCCTCCAGGCCGGCTCGGTCCTCCCCTCCCGCTCCGTGGCTCGATGACTCATTGCGAGCTCACAGAAAAGAGCTCCGGGCAGCCGAGCGGAAATGGAGGAAAACTACCTGGATCCTTTCACTCCCTCCTCTCTACATTTTCCTCCTCTGTCTCTGCTGCTAAAGATTTCTACCACTCTAAATTCCAAGCATCTGCCTCTAACCCTAGGAAGATATTTGCCACCTTCTCCTCCCTCCTGAATCCTCCTCCCCCTCCCCCTAGATGACTTCGTCAACCATTTTGAAAAGAAGTTAGATCCTCGTTTGCTATAAACGACACCGCTGATACCCTGTGCTCTGACCTCTTTCTCCCCTCTCTCTCCAGATGAAATCTCGTTGTGACGGCCGGCCGCCCAACAACCTGCCCGCTTGACCCTATCCCCTCCTCTCTTCTCCAGACCATTTCCGGGGACCTTCTCCCTTACCTCACCTCGCTCATCAACTCATCCCTGACCGCTGGCTACGTCCCTTCCGTCTTCAAGAGAGCGAGAGTTGCACCCTTCTGAAAAAACCTACGGACCAGTATCCCTTCTTTCTTTTCTCTCCAAAACTCTTGAACGTGCCGTCCTTGGCCAGCTCTCCCACTATCTCTCTCCGAATGACCTTAACTAGTCATTCAACTGAGACTGCTCTTCTCTGTATCACGGAGGCACTCCGCACTGAAAGCTAACTCTCTCAGCTCTCATCCTTCTAACCTATCCTGTGAACCATCAAATCCTCCTCTCCACCCTCTCCGAGTTGGGCATCTCCGGACCACGCAGTCCTACCTTACAGGTCGCTCCTACCAGGTGGCGTGGCGAGAATCTGTCTCCTCGCACGCGCTCTCACCACTGGTGTCCCCCAGGGCTCTGTTCTAGGCCCTCTCCTATTCTCGCTAAACCAAGTCACAAACCTCACATGGTCTCTCCTAATTGCTATGCAGACACACAAACCAGGTGGCGAATCGCATCTCTGCATGTCTGGCAACAAAGTGTGGATGACGGATCAAAAGCTGAACCTCGGCAAGACGGAGCTGCTCTTCCTCCCGGGGAAGGACTGCCCGTTCCATGATCTCATCAACAACTCCATTGTGTCCTCCTCCCAGAGCGCTAAGAACCTTGGCGTGATCCTGGACAACACCCTGTCGTTCTCAAAACATCATGGCGGTGGCCCGTTCCTGTAGGTTCATGCTCTACAACATCCGCAAGTACGACCCTGCCTCACACAGGAATCGGCGCAGGTCCTAATCCAGGCACTTGTCATCTCCCGTCTGGATTACTGCAACTCGCTGTTGGCTGGGCTCCCTGCCTGTGCCATTAATACAAACTCATCCAGAACTGCCGGGAAACAAAGCCCGTTTAAATACAACTGGCTTCCAGTTGGGAAAAGACCATGGTGCTTGCCTAGGACTGTGACACCGGTGGCAAACCCCACACCCAAGCAAGGGCACTATCCACCTGGGGATCCCTACCATTGAGGAAACAGTTCAGCCCAGTCAAAACTGTTTGACAAAAAAACACAAGGACAGCGGAGTCAATCACCACCTTCCGGAGACGCCTGAAACCCCACCTCTTCAAGGAATACCTAGGATAAGATAAGTAATCCTCCTCACCACCCCCCCCCTTAATGATTTAGATGCACTATTGTAAAGTGGCTGTTCCACTGGATGTCAGAAGGTGAATTCACCAATTTGTAAGTCGCTCTGGATAAGAGCGTCTGCTAAATGACTTAAATGTAAATGTAAATGTAAATTTTGGTTAGATATGATATATGTGGGTTAGATACGATAGATATGGGTTCCCACTCAGGAGACTGAAAATATTTGGCATGGGTCCTCAGATCCCCAAAAGGTTCTACAGCTGCACCACTGAGAGTAGGTTGCATCACTGCCTGGTATGGCAACTGCTCGGCCTCCGACCGCAAATCACTACAGAGGGTAGTGTGTACGGCCCAATACATCATTGGGGCCAAGCTTCCTGCCATCCAGGACCTCTATAGTAGGTGGTGACAGCCTTAAAAATGGTCAAAGACTCCAGCCACCCTAGTCATAGACTGTTCTCTATGCTACCGCACGGCAAGCGGTACCGGAGCACCAATTCTCGGTCCAAGAGGCTTCTAAAAATCTTCTACCCCAAGCCATAAGACTCCTGAACACCAACTCAAATGGCTACCCAGACTATTTGCAGTGCCCTCCCCCTTTACACTACTGCTACTCTCTATTGTCATCTATGCATAGTCACTTTAATAACTCTATATACATGTAAATACTACCTCAAATAACCGGTGCCCCTGCACATTGAGTCTGTATCGGTACCCCCTGTATATAGTCTCGCTATTGTTAATTCACTGCTGCTCTTTAATTACTTGTCACTTTTATCTCTTTTTCTTATTGTCATTTTAAAAAACTGCATTGTTGGTTAGGGGCTCGTAAGTAAGCATTTCACTGTAAGGTCTACACCTGTTGTATGATGTGCATGTGACTAATAACATTTGATTTGATTTGATTGATTTGGTTAGATATGTTAGGTATGGGTTAGATATGATAGATATGGGTTAGATATGATAGATATGGGTTGGATAGGATAGATATGGGTTAGATATGAAAGATATGGGTTAGATATGATAGATATGGGTTAGATATAATATAAATGATTTAGATAAGAAGCAGGGGCATTAAAGATAAAACGTGGCTGGGTCTTTCAGCATGACAATGATCCATGGTGGAGTAGGGTCAGACAAACACCCACCCAGACCCTCCCCTCAGGTTTTGCGACCGGAGTCCGCACCTTTTTTTGGGGGGGGGGGGTACTATCACATTCTGACCTTAGTTCCTTTGTTTTGTCTTTAGTATGGTCAGGGCGTGAGTTGGGTGGGTTGTCTATGTTAGTTTAGAGAGAGGCAGCTGTCAATCGTTGTCCCTGATTGAGAACCATATTTAGGTAGCCTGTTTTCCATTGTGTTTTGTGGGTGGTTGTTTCCTGTTTCGTGTTTTTGTTTCACCTTTCAGGACTGTTTATTTGTCGTGTTTGTTGTTTTGTCTAGTGTTGCATATTTCATTAAATAATATGAACACTTACCACGCTGCACCTTGGTCCTCCTCTCCTTCCCCAGCCAATAATGAGTATTTCTGCAAATTGATGTGGCTCTCTGCAAAATGGAAGCAAAACATTACTGAACATAACACGCCAAAGTAAAATTAGATTTTGGGATATAAATATGCACTTTATCGAACAAAATATGCATGTATTTTGTAATATGAAGTCCTATGAGTGTCATCTGATGAATATCATAAAAGGTTAGTGATTAATTTTATCTCTATTTGTGCTTTTTGTGACTTCTCTCTTTGGCTGGAAAAATGAACAAGCTGGTAATAGGGGTTTCAACAATGGCGGCGGATAGTTTTAGAAAGAGAGGATCCAGATTTTCTAGCCCAGCTGATTTGTACGGGTCCAGGTTTTGCAGCTCTTTCAGAACATCTGCTATCTGGATTTGGGTGAAGGAGAAGTTGGGGAGGCTTGGACGAGTAGGTACGGGGGGGAGGGGAGCTGTTGGTCAGGGGTTGGAGTAGCCGAGAAATGCTTATTGAAATTTTTGATTATCATGGATTTATCAGTGGTGACCGTGTTACCTAGCCTCAGTGCAGTGGGCAGCTGGGAGGAGGTGCTCTTGTTCTCCATGGACTTTACAGTATCCCAAAACCTTTTGGAGTTAGAGCTACAGGTTGATAATTTCTGCTTTGCTTTCCTGACTTACTGCGTGTATTGGTTCCTGACTTCACTGAGCAGTTGCATGTTACGGTGACTATTCGATGCTATTGCAGTCCACCACAGGAGCAGTCAGGTCTGGAGTGAACCAAGGGAAATATCTATTCTTAGTTCTGCATTTTTTGAAAGGGGTTTGCTTATCTAAGATGGTGAGGAAATTACTTTTAAAGAATGACCAGGCATCCTCAACTGACGGGATGAGGTCAATATCCTTCCAGGATACCTGGGTCAGGTCGATTAGAAAGGCCTGCTCGCAGAAGTGTTTTAGGGAGCGTTTGACAGTGATGAGGGGTGGTTGTTGGACCGCAGACCCATTGCGGATACAGGCAATGAGGCAGTGATCACTGAGATCCTGATTGAAAACAGCAGAGGTGTATTTGGAGGGCAAGTTGGTCAGGATAATGTCCATGAGGGTGCCCATGTTTATGGATTTAGGGTTGGGTATGATATGATAGATATGGGTTAGAAAGGATAGATACGGGTAAGATAGGCTATATATGCGCTATATAGGATATATATGTATATGGGTTAGATATGATATATACTGCTATATATGATAGATATGGGTTAGATATGATAGACATGGGTTAGATATTATAGATATTGGTTAGTTAGGATAGACAAGGGTTATGTAGGAAACATATGGGTTAGATATAATAGATATGGGTTAGATAAGATAGATATGGGTTAGATAGGATAGATATGGGTTAGATAGGATAGATATAGGTTAGATATGATAGATATGGGTTAGAAAGGATAAACATGGGTTAGATATGATATATATGGGTTGGATAGTATATATATGGGTTAGATATGATAGATATGGGTTAGATTATATAGATATGGGTTCGATAGGATAGATATGGGTTCGATAGTATAGATATGGGTTAGATTGTATAGATATGGGCTAGTTATGATATATATGGGTTAGATATGATATATATGGTTTACATATGATATATATGTGTTATAATGTATAGATATGGGTTAGATACGATCTATATGGGTTATGTAGGATAGACATGGGTTAGATAGGATAGCTATGGGTTAGAATGGTAAATATATGGTTTATAGTTGATATATATGGGTTAGATATGATAGATATGATTTAGTTAGGATAGATAGGGGTTAGATAGGATAGATATGGGTTAGAAATGGTATATGTGGTTTATATTTGATATAGAGTGGGGCAAAAAAGTATTTAGTCAGCCGCTAATTGTGCATGTTCTCCCACTTAAAAATACGAGAGAGGCCTTATTTGCAAATTATGGTGGAAAATAAGTATTTGGTCACCTACAAACAAGCAAGATTTCTGGCTCTCATAGACCTGTAACTTCTTCTTTAAGAGGCTCATCTGTCCTTCACTCATTACCTGTATTAATGGCACCTGTTTGAACTTGTTATCACTATAAAAGACACCTGTCCACAACCTCAAACAGTCACACTCCAAACTCCACTATGGCCAAGACCAAAAAGCTGTCAAAGGACACCAGAAACACAATTGTAGACCTGCACCAGGCTGGGAAGACTGAATCTGCAATAGGTAAGCAGCTTGGTTTGAAGAAATCAACTGTGGGAGCAATTATTAGGAAATGGAAGACATACAAGACCACTGATAATCTCCCTCGATCTGGGGCTCCGTGCAAGATCTCACCCCATGGGGTCAAAATGATCACAAGAACGGTGAGCAAAAATCCCAGAACCACACGGGGGGACCTAGTGAATGACCTGCAGAGAGCTGGGACCAAAGTAACAAAGCCTACCATCAGTAACACACTACGCTGCCAGGGACTCAAATCCTGCAGTGCCAGATGTGTCCCCCTGCTTAAGACAGTACATGTCCAGGCCCATCTGAAGTTTGCTAGAGAGCATTTGGATGATCCAGAAGAAGATTGGGAGAATGTCATATGGTCAGATGAAACCAAAATATAACTTTTTGGTAAAAACTCAACTCGTTGTGTTTGGAGGACAAAGAATGCTGAGTTGCATCCAAAGTACACCATATCTACTGTGAAGCATGGGGGTGGAAACATCATGCTTTGGGGCTGTTTTTCTACAAAGGGACCAGGACGACTTATCCGTGTAAAGGAAAGAATGAATGGGGCCATGTATCGTGAGATTTTGAGTGAAAACCTCCTTCCATCAGCAAGGGCATTGAAGATGAAACATGGCTGGGTCTTTCAGCATGACAATAATCCCAAACACACCGCCGGGCAACGAAGGAGTGGCTTCATAAGAAGCATTTCAAGATCCTGGAGTGGCCTAGCCAGTCTCCAGATCTCAACCCCATAGAAAATCTTTGGAGGGAGTTGAAAGTCCGTGTTGCCCAGCAACAGCCCCAAAACATCACTGCTCTAGAGGAGATCTGCATGGAGGAATGGGCCAAAATACCAGCAACAGTGTGTGAAAACCTTGTGAAGACTTACAGAAAACGTTTCACCTCTGTCATTGCCAACAAAGGGTATATAACAAAGTATTGAGATAAACTTGTGTTATTGACCAAATACTTATTTTCCGCCATAATTTGCAAATAAATTCATAAAAAATCCTACAATGTGATTTTCTGGATTTTTTTCTCATTTTGTCTGTCATAGTTGAAGTGTACCTGTCATAGCCCTCTCTCATCTTTTTAAGTGGGAGAACTTGCACAATTGGTGGCTGACTAAATACTTTTTTTGCCCCACTGTATATGGGTTGGATATGATAGATATGTGTTATATATGATGGATATTGGTTGTACAGGATATATATGAGTTATATAGGATAGTTATGGGTTAGATAGGAAAAATACAGGTTAGGTAGGATAGATGAGGGTTAGATATTATAGATATGGGTTAGATATGATAGATATGGGTTAGATATGATAGATATGATCGATACGTGTTTTTTCTTAGATTGGTACCCAAGGTAATGTTAGGTTTTATTACATACAGTCGGGAGGAACTACTGGATATAAGAGCAACATCAACTCCCCATCATTACGAACAGGAATACGACTTTCCCGAAGCGGTTCCTGTGTTTTGCCCACCACCCAGGACAATGGATCGGATCCCAGCCGGCATACCAAAACAACGGCGCTGTAAAAGGGGCAGATGAAGAGGTCTTCTGGTCAGGCTCCGGATATGGGCACATTGCGCACCGCTCCCGAGAATACTACTTGCCAATGTCCAGTCTCTCGACAACAAGGTTGATGAAATCCGAGCAAGGGTATCATTCCAGAGAGACATAAGAGACTGTAGATGTTCTTTATCAGAGTCGGTACAGCCAGTTGATTACTTCACGCATTGCGCCGACAGAAACAAGCATATTTCTGGCAAGAAGAGGGGCGAGGGTCATGCCTTATGATTAACGATATGTGGTGTGATCATAACAACATACAGGAACTCAAGTCCTTCTGTTGACATGACTTAGAATTCCTCACACTCAAATATCAACCGCATTATCTACCAAGAGAATTCTCTTCGATTATAATCACAGCCCCATATATTCCCCCCCAAGCAGACACATCGATGGCCCTGAACAAACTTTATTTGACTCTATGTAAACTGGAAACCACATATCCTGAGGCTGCATGTGTAATGACAGATTTCCTCTTCTTCATCTGAAGAGGTGTAGCAAGGATCGGACCAAAACGCATCGTGGTAAGTGTCCACGTTTTACTAAAAAAACTGAACACGACAGAATACAAAATAACAAAGTGAAATTAAACTAAACAGTCCCGTGTGGGACAAACACTGACACAGGAAACAAACACCCACAAACCAACAGTGAAACCCAGGCTACCTAAATATGGTTCTCAATCAGGGACAATGATAAACAGCTGCCTCTGATTGAGAACCATATCAGGCCAAACACAGAAATAGAAAAAACCTAGAAACACAAACATAGACTGCCCACCCCAACTCACACCCTGACCATACTAAATAAAGACAAAACAAAGGACCTGACAGCATGTAACGCACTTCTCTGAGTATTGGGTGCGGAGTCAGGCGCAGGGAACAGAGGGTAAAGGACAAAGGACAATGTTTTTATTCCGGCACAGGAAAACGGTCATGCCAAAACACCAAGCGCATAACAAAGACCGGCCCAAAAACAGGACTCAACCAGTCCGGAGAAAAACAAGAAAATTGCACAACCACAAACACGAACAGAGGAAATAAGCCCGCACAAAAGCAGGCGGGCATCACCAGCTTAAATAGCCCAACTAAAACCTAAACAAGAAACAGGTGTAACCAATAAGACAAAACCAACAGAAAAGGGAGAAAGGATCGGTGGCAGCTAGTAGGCCGGTGACGAGCGCCGAGCGCCGCCTGAACAGGAAGAGGAGCCATCTTCGGTGGGAGTCTTGACACTGCATTTATTTAGCTGGGGATTTAAACAAGGCTAATCTGAAAACAAGACTCCCTAAATTCTATCAGCATATCGATTGTGCTACCAGAGCTAGTAAAACCCTGGATCATTGTTATTCTAACTTCCGCGATGCATATAAGGCCCTCCCCCAACCTCCTTTCAGAAAAGCTGACCACGACTCCATTTTGTTGCTCCCAGCCTATAGACAGAGCTCCCGCGCTCAGGTCTGTTCAACGCTGGTCCGATCAATCTGATTCCATGCTTCAAGATTGCTTCAATCACGTGGATTGGGATATGTTCCTCATTGCGTCAAACAACAACATTGACGAATACGCTGATTCGGTGAGCGAGTTTATTAGCAAGTGCATCGGCGATGTCGTACCCACAACAACTATTAAAACATTCCCAAACCAGAAACTGTGGATTGATGGCAGAATTCGCGCGAAACTGAAAGCGCGAACCACTGCTTTCAACCAGGGCAAGGCGACCGGAAACATGACCGAATACAAACAGTGTAGCTATTCCCTCCGCAAAGCAATCAAACAAGCTAAGCATCAGTATAGAGACAAAGTAGAGTCGCAACTCAACGGCTCAGACACAAGAGGTATGTGGCAGGATCTACAGTCAACCATGGATTACCCAAGTTCTCTCACGTCACCCCGCTCCTCCGCTCTCTCCACTGGCTTCCAGTTGAAGCTCGCATCCGCTACAAGACCATGGTGCTTGCCTACGGAGCTGTGAGGGGAACGGCACCGCAGTACCTCCAGGCTCTGATCAGGCCCTACACCCAAACAAGGGCACTGCATTCATCCACCTCTGGCCTGCTTGCCTCCCTACCACTGAGGAAGTACAGTTCCCACTCAGCCCAGTCAAAACTGTTCGCTGCTCTGGCCCCCCAATGGTGGAACAAACTCCCTCACGACGCCAGGACAGCGGAGTCAATCACCACCTTCCGGAGACACCTGAAACCCCACCTCTTCAAGGAATACCTAGGATAGGATAAAGTAATCCTTCTCACCCCCCCCTTAAATGATTTAGATGCACTATTGTAAAGTGGCTGTTCCACTGGATGTCAGAAGGTGAATTCACCAATTTGTAAGTCGCTCTGGATAAGAGCGTCTGCTAAATGACTTAAATGTAAACGTATAAAGAAAACCAGGACCATCGCGGACCAGGATGTCTTGCTCCCAGACAAACTAAACAACCTCTTTGCTCGCTTTGAGGACAAAACAGTGCCACTGACACGGCCCGCTACCAAAACCTGTGGACTCTTCTTCACTGCAGCGGACGTGAGTAAAACATTTAAACGTGTTAACCCTCGCAAGGCTGCAGGCCCAGACGGCATCCCCAGCCGCATCCTCAGAGCGCCCCAATAGGTCCAATCAATCCCTATCCCAGTCTGTTGTTCCCACATGCTTCAAGAGAGCCACCATTGTTCCTGTTCCCAAGAAAGCTAAGGTAACTGAGCTAAACGACTACCGCCCCGTAGCACTCACTTCCGTCATCATGAAGTGCTTTGAGAGACTAGTCAAGGACCATATCACCTCCCTACCTGACACCCTAGACCCACTCCAAGTTGCTTACCACCCAAATAGGTCCACAGACGACGCAATCGCAACCACACTGCACACTGCCCTTACCCATCTGGAAAAGAGGAATACCTATGTGAGAAATCTGTTCATCGACTACAGCTCAGCATTTAACACCATAGTACCCTCCAAACTCGTCATCAAGCTAGAGACCCTGGATCGCGACCCCGCCCTGTGCAACTGGGTACTGGAATTCCTGACGGGCCACCCCCCAGGTGGTGAGGGTAGGTAACAACATCCCCACCCCGCTGATCCTCAACACTGGGGCCCCATAAGGGTGCATTCTGAGCCCTCTCCTGTACTCCCTGTTCACCCACAACTGCGTGGTCATGCACTCCTCCAACTCAATCATCAAGTTTGGAGACGACACTACAGTGGTTGGCTTGATTACCAACAGCGACAAGATGGCCTACAGGGAGGAGGTGAGGGCCCTCGGAGTGTGGTGTCAGGAAAATAACCTCACACTCAATGTCAACAAAACAAAGGAGATGATCGTGGACTTCAGGAAACAGCAGAGGGAGCAGCCTCCTATCCACATCAACGGGAGAGTAGTGGAGAGGGTGGAAAGTTTAAATAAATGATCAGATGGTCATTGTACAGGTAGAGATACTGGTGTGCAAAAGAGCAGAGAAGTAAATAAATATAAACAGTATGGGGATGAGGTAGGTAAATTGGGTGGGCTATTTACCGATAGACTATGTACAGCTTAGATAGGATAGATATGGTTAGAAAGGATATTTGGGATATATAGGATAGATATGGGTTAGATCTGATAGATATGGGTTAGAAAGGATATATATGGTTTATATATGATATATATGGGTTAGATATGAGAGAACTGGGATATATAGGATATATATGGGTTATATATGATATATATTGGTTATATAGGATAGATATGGTTTATATATGGGTTAGATAGGATAGATGTGGGCTATATATGATAGATATCGGTTATATATGATATATATTGGTTTGATATGATAGATTGGGGTTTGATATTATAGATATGGGTTGGATATGATTGATATGGGTTAGATAGGATAGAGATAAGATTATGTTTTATGGTAATATGATAAAGACTAGTTAGCTGTCTATATAAAAACAATTCACATGATGGATCCAGTTTTGATTTAACTGTGTTGATGGAGTCTGTTATGGAGTTTTCAGTCAGTCAGTCTTCAGTCAGTCAGTCAGTCTTCAGTCAGTCAGTCAGTCAGTCAGTCAGTCAGTCAGTCATTCTTCAGTCAGTCAGTCAGTCAGTCAGTCAGTCAGTCAGTCAGTCAGTCAGTCAGTCATTCTTCAGTCAGTCAGTCAGTCAGTCAGTCAGTCAGTCAGTCAGTCAGTCATTCTTCAGTCAGTCAGTCAGTCAGTCAGTCAGTCAGTCATTCTTCAGTCAGTCAGTCAGTCAGTCAGTCAGTCATTCTTCAGTCAGTCAGTCAGTCTTCAGTCAGTCAGTCAGTCAGTCAGTCAGTCAGTCAGTCAGTCTTCAGTCAGTCAGTCAGTCAGTCAGTCAGTCAGTCAGTCAGTCAGTCAGTCAGTCAGTCAGTCTTCAGTCAGTCAGTCGTCAGTCAGTCAGTCAGTCAGTCTTCAGTCAGTCAGTCAGTCAGTCAGTTTCTTCAGTCAGTCAGTCAGTCAGTCAGTCAGTCAGTCAGTCAGTCATTCTTCAGTCAGTCAGTCAGTCAGTCAGTCAGTCAGTCAGTCATTCTTCAGTCAGGCAGGGGGGATTCTAACAGTCTATACATTTTCCTAACCAGCCTTTTCCCCAGGAGGTGTTTACTGTCACGTTGCGTTGGGTGTCTGCCTGGCAGGCAGCAGTATTTCTCCAGGCTGTCAATCTCCACACACACTAACCTGCCATGTTAGATTTGACCTCCACTGGGAGTGATTACTGCCTGGGCTGCGGAGGGAGAGACATCCTTCATCTCTGCTGTACAGATACTCTGTGGGGTTACCTGGAAGACACTTGAATACACCCAAACCACACACAAGTGTGTGCGCAAACACGGCATACTCTCTCTCTCTCTCTCTCTCTCTCTCTCTCTCTCTCTCTCTCTTCTCTCTCTCTCTCTCTCTCTCTCTCTCTCTCTCTCTCTCTCTCTCTCTCTCTCTCTCTCTCTCTCTCACACACACACACACACTGCAGTTTGTATTGAACTGCGTTAGAGTAGTGAGAGTGCCATTGGTTTTGGCTGGTGCCATTGGCAGTCATTGTGGTCCAGTATGTATGTGGGAGGCGTCTGAGAGGCCTGTTAATTAATGCTGTTATATGATAACACTCTACCCTGGGATTTGGGCAAACTACAAGCTTTTAGCTTCTCTTATACTTCATGTTTATGGACTATAGGCATTTTTTACGAATGTATTTACATTGAAGAATTAGTTGTCTTTCTGGCAAGGAGTTCAGAATTTCAAACAGTTTACAACTAATCCCATATAACTACTTCTTTATCTCAAAATGCAGGATCCTAGAGATGTGGATCCTAGCGATGTGGATCCTAGCGATGTGGACCCTAGCGATGTGGACCCTAGCGATGTGGATCCTAGAGATGTGGATCCTAGCGATGTGGATCCTAGCGATATGGATCCTAGCGATGTGGATCCTAGCGATGTGGATCCTAGCGATGTGGATCCTAGCGATGTGGATCCTAGCAATGTGGATCCTAGCAATGTGAGGAGACTTACTGGAGTTCTAACTCTCTTTACTGGTGAGGAGTTTTACGAGGAGCTGTACTGTAATCCTCTGGTCTAGAGTCTCACCTTAGACATTCACCAGCATGGGGCAAGTCCCTTTACCTCTCACAGTCACAACACACTGTCTTCAGGCTGTCTCTGACTTAGTCATATTGACATATTTCACTTGTAGCTCGGGGGGAAAGGTATGGTACTGATGCCTTTTAAGCTGAGAGAGGAGTGACTCAGGCCTCCTAGATCAGACAGTCAGACAGTGTGTGTTTGTCACTGTTGGACTGATCATACTGCTTGCCTTAAGCCCCACTCTGAGGATTATGACTACACAAGTCAAGCTTTCTACCAGTGATTCATCATACAGTATGTGTTTGGTGGTTAAATTCCAGGATATTACTTCCTATTTCAATATTGAGGAGGTTAAGTCACTATGACCAGGACTCACTAGTTAAATAGATATACATCGCAATGTGACTTCTCTGGTTAAATATAACAGTATTTCACACTGTTATATTGTTTTTTTGTTTCTATTCCATAATGGGCGCTTGTAATGTACTCAGTTTCATTTATTGCATAACTGCCTTACTGTCAAAATATTAGATGTCTGGAAGATTTAGCGTTCCTTGTCATTTTTGGGGTAAAATAGAAGAACAAGCATTTTTATTGTTGTTCCTATAGCAGTATCAGGTTCTCCATTAGAGAAGAACCAGTGCCTCTGTCTAGTACCCCCGGGGATCTGATCTGCATAGCCATGTTCTACCAGCGGAGTGGTCCGCTCATGACGCTGTTAGCAACCAACTGGTCTGTCAGCCATAAATGTACTAGCTTATTCCATCATCATTGATGGAGGGGTTGGGGTTGGCAGTAACACAGCCGTATAACCCACCCAGGTACAGCCCTCTGTTCTGTTTAGCCCTTGATAGAAACTCAGCACTGCCTCCCTTCCCTGCCTATTTCTGGCTATGAAAATTATAATATGGAACAAAGATTAGAATGGAATTATCGTGGCCCGGGAGGCATTTACACACCCCGCTACGGCAGACGGTCAGCGGTTTAGCTAGCTGGTAGGGGAAGGAGGGGAAAAACCCCTTGGCCCTCAAGAGTAATGGTAATACATTAGGTTGTGAGCACGGCTGCTATTCTAGCTGTACATTATGTATGTTCCATTTATACTACCTCTGCGCTGACGGATAGGTCATTACTCCCCGCGCCGATGAACACTTATCAGGGCCCACCGCTGTTTATGGCAACGATCAACAGCACCTGTCAGTCAAGGTCATCGCTTTGTGTGTCCTCTTTAATAGGTCCCTCTTCACAATTGTTGAACTTTGCATGGAGGCCGCCGTCTATGTGTGTGTGTGTGTGTGTGTGTGTGTGTGTGTGTGTGTGGGGGGGGGGGGTTCAGGCCGGCTGCTTTATGAAGAAGGTGCTGCCTGGGTCTTTAATATCCTACCCTGGGAGAGTCCCTTCACCATTACTGTACTTACCACTGTGTATGATCAACTGAGATATCCCATGGAATAACTCATATGTAGGGTTAGATAGAAAATTATGTCTTGAGTGGTCTGTCGAGCTTATGGGTAGTGCGTGTTGGCTCACAGGATGATGCGAATTGGGGTTGCAATGTGTGTGTACGAGTATGAAGGCATGCGGTATGTGTGTGCATACGTATGTGCATGTGTATGAAATTTAGTGTGTGTGCATGTTTTTATGGATGTGTCTTTCCGTGTGTGCGTGTGTGTGTGTGTGTGTGCGTGCGTATGTATGATAAGTTCAGCTGACAGGATCCTCAAAGCCTTTTCGTCACTGCAGGGCCAATGCTAATGCATGGCTGGTTCTGTTATACCAGCTAGCTAGCTGTGGCCCACAGTGCGGCTAAGTCAGCCTTCGGCCCTGGGACAAACATACAGCTTCTGGTTGTGGGATTCTTATAGCCAAGAGCCACTAACATTTGTCGTAGTGACTCTGCTGAATCTCATAGCAGTGTTTTGGGTTGAAACACCTTAATTTACTTATCCAGACTGCTTAGGTAATACGAAATAAGGCCTCTTTCACGACACTGTGTATTTGGTTTTGTGTTAAAGGTTAGGTTTGGATTTCTTAATGTGATTTCAATGTGATTGCCCCTGAAGTGACATTTGTGAGAGGTTTTTTAACTTCTCGATATAAATATATTTGGAGGGGGAAAGGTTTTGAAAATCTGTAATAATGTTGGTGACTGAAAGAAAAAAAATCTGAAAATTAAACATCTTGTCAGTTTGACCATAGTAACGCGTGAGTCTGTTTCAATCTCTCTGCCAAGTTGTGTCTGTGTAGGAAGAGGAAGGATGGTCTTCTGACATGTTATTGCCATGTCAAGAGGATTCAATATCACATAACCAGTTTGACATGTATCTGTGAGGACCAGCATGGCTCCTGATGAATCAGGATCCTACACCATAGAGGTAAATGTGTTGCCATGGTGTTGCACCATGTGCCAAAAAGCGGATTCAAGATGTTGCAAGTAAAACAAGGTCTATTCGATGAGCATTGTTGCATGAATGACAAACTGCATATTTTAAAAGTCACAAACACATGATGAGAAAGAAGTCCTTCACAGCATTCCATCACCCTGTATTTTGATTGAAGTGTATTGATCATTTTGTATTCCTATAAAATTGAAATCCTCTACTGTGGCTTGATCATACTAACTGATTAAGATGGACAAGATGTTTCACTGTCATCATTTTTCTCTCAGTCACTCAGCAACATTATTTACAACCAGCCTCTCTCTCCTCTCAACCCTCTGAAATCCGTCTAACTTCCAGTCATAATCTGAGCTGTAAAAATGAACAGTTCCTCTTCTTCCCTTTGACACAATGCTGACAGGAGTCACTTTGATATACTTTAGGAGTATGAATTTTCCATCGCTTCTGCTTTTTTCCTACCCCAGGGTCCATCTCTGCAGACATTGGGAGCTGTCATTCCGCGACACCCTGTGACGTGGCTGACACTCAGCCATTATGACAAGTGCTGGACAGCAGGCACTGTTCTAGGCAGTCTGGCTGTATATCTTCAGGTAAAGTGCCCCAACATGTAAACGGATGATCTATAAATGTGTCCCTACTGTAGACGTTTTTTCTCATAGCCAGATCAAATTTGAAAAAAAGAGAAAAAAGAGAAAACGATGCATAATCTTTTAGTCTTGGATAGTGAAATTTGATCATTTTGCTGTCGTTCTAACATTACTAAAAATATATCACCATTATCTTTTTTCTACAACAATATAATGTGATATAGCTGGTTGATAATAATTTACATGGTAGAAAACTGATTTATAACAAACTGGACCAGACGCCATTTATTATATACTGACTCAGTAAAAACATGATTTCATGTGTTTTATATATATTTCAACACTATAAGGTAGGAGTAATACAGTGAAATTGTGAAAACGGTAATAGTGGTCTGTTAGTGGTGGGATGGAGTTTTGTCCTGCCTGGTGTCTTCATATTAGTTCATAGACCAATAAGAAAGAGAGGTCCAAACCTCTCTGCCAGTACATTTTTTTGATTTCTTCTCCCCACTCCCAGACAGCCCTATCAAAATTCTTGCTTGAGAAATTGATCTTTGTTAAAAAGCTATTTTTGTTTCTTTCTGATGACTTAAACTGAGAACAATCACAGTAAGGTACTTAATTGTTAACCAGAAATTATTTGATATTGAGATTAAAAACAGCTGCAGTGGGTTTTTAACCACTAAACCATTTCCTTTTGGACGGTGAACCAGAGACAGCACAAAAATACACAACCACAAAAATCTCACAGCTCTAACCGACCACATGCTACAGTAACGGCCCCCGATCAGGTGCTACATACTACTCCTGCCTTGACTGACCTTCTCCTAAACCCTGTGTCTGTTACCAGTCCTCTATCCAGAAGTTCCAGGAGGGGTAGTGTGTATTGCGTGCATTGTGCGAGCCAGTGGGGTGTGTGTTCACTGAGCGTCGTGGAATAGACACCTTGGTCGTGCCTGTTGAGAGATCGTCACAGTATGCTGTTCACGCAATCTGCCTGTTACAGCTGATCTGACCAATGCCTATAGGCGCACAGAGACAGTAGACAGATTTAGATGTAGCTGTTATTATGGTGTCAGTGACACATTGTTTTATTTGTCCTGGGCTGATTCAGGTGATAGTTCTGTATGTAGTCTGCCTCAATCTATCAATTCAAATAGTATTTTTTGTAGGTTAAGGTTCTGGGGTGTTCTAAGTGTTTGGTTTGACTGAGGTTATGTGGTGTTCTCTATTTGTCATGTGTCAGAGCTTAGGGCTAGAGTGAGCCAGGGTGTTTGTGGTGTCGATATGGGCAGCTGAGATGCTCTGATGCGTCTCAGATTGATATGTTGGTGGCCAGACCGCTGGTGTTTGCTGTTTGCCTGCGTCCATAGCCTGGGATCTATGTCCCGAATGCAGTTCACAGCTTACAAGGCCCCTCCTGTCACCACACACTCACCACTGCAGGGCCCCATACACACAGACACACGCACACGCGCACGCACACACACACACACACACATGCACACACACACACACACACACACACACACACACACACACACACACACACACACACACACACACACACACACACACACACACACACACACACACCACTCTGGGGCCAGTCTTACCACACACACATGTCACCACGCTCATCTGTCACCAAGGAAACCACCACAGGCTGCAGGCTTGGCACAAAGACATTCTCTGACTGAGGGTGCTGGGAGCCAGTCAAAATGTTAAGGATTTGAGATGCCAGATCGGACAAGTGTTGATTTGAGGAGAAAAGCTGTTGAAGCAACAGGGATAGACAGTTAGATAGATAATGATGTATTGTAGTAACATGACATTGGCCTTCCTTCTTCATGGCTATCTATACACTGACTGAGTCAGTAAACAGATAAAATTAGGAATATATAAATGCGTTCCAGAAGGATAAAAGACAGATAGATAGGGTTGAATACCACATTCTTGGTCATGTAGATTTTGAAACAGTTATCACATATTTGAATTGAAATAGTGTCCTTGCAGTCTAAATCCTGTGATGATAATACTCTCACCCTCCAGAGGGTACATTATGCCCATCACTGTCTGGCTGTAGACATCTGCCTCTTTGTTGCTGCTGCTGCTGCTGCTGTGATACAGAGATGGTCTATTTACTGGGTGTGGTCAAGACGTTTTGTTTACTTCAGACCAGGAGCTGTAAGTAAGCATTATTATCATTATTTTCCATCTGCATTCGCTCAAGAAACAGCTGTTGAAGTTTGAGCGCGATCCAAAGTGGCAGGGCCTGGAGTTGTTCTTGTTCATTCGGCAAACTTGGCTTTGACGCGATGGCTTCTGGCAGCGCTTTGTGCTGAATTCAACATCTGTGACAACCTTTAGCACCGCTCTCTCACTGTCCAGCTCTCTCTCTCTATCTTTCTCTCTCTCTCTATCTATCTTTCTCTCTCTCTGTCTCTCTCTCTCTCTCTCTCTGCCTCTCTCTCTCTCTGCCTCTCTCTCTCTGCCTCTCTCTCTCTGCCTCTCTCTCTCGCTCTCTCGGTCTTTATTGCTCTCTCTCTCTGTCTTTATCTCTCTGTCTTTATTGCTCGCTCTCTCTCACTCTCACTCTCTTTCTCTCCCTCTCTCTGCCCTCTCTATCTTTCTATTTCTCACTCTCTCCTCTCATGCCTCCTCTATCTGAAATATGGAACTGAAGGGGAAAGTGAGAACCTCCTGGATTTGATGCCACTGGATCATTGTGGGCTGCCAGGCCCTATCTCCAACATTGTGCCAGTCAGCTGGTCCCAAGGTCGTTGGGTCACCTAAACATATGGACTCTCTGCCTTGTCCTTAAAGGTCATTGCCTAGCATATGTTTAGACTAGAGAACCCTGTCCCTCTTTGATGATGACATCAACGGCAGCATGAGGGAAAATATCACTCCCATCACCTCGGCAGTGTGGACAGTTGCCTCGGCAATGCAAGCCACAGCGTCAGAGTCCTCAAATGGTCTTCATTTTAACACCCTCATGTGAGATCTTGTTCTATTTAATGAGTTGTTGTTGATTATGAATATTTTAAGCTTGTTCTTTTAACTTATCGGCAAACCCCTTCACAATAACCTTGTTGGAGTCTGATTTTGTTCAGTTCGACAAACAACAACATTTATTTACCTTTGAAAATAACAAGCTAATTTGTCCCCTGCACCTGTTCCTGTCCCTTTCCGTCTGCCGCGGTTCTGTTACACAGTCAAGTTTGAACAGCAGTCTGTCACTGCTGTGATGTCAGAGGCTCTTAGGGGTCAGAACAGGAATTATTGAACACAGGGTGGGTGACAGAGGGAGATGCCGCTGGGAGCAAACAGATGTTGCAATCATAAAGAAATACACAAGCTCTGAAAGAATTATGAGGAGGTGTGAGCAGGGGAGGGCACAGGAAGGGTCGAGCAACAGACGACTCACTATTCTTCTTCACTGTGAATCACAGCGACACACAGAGGATTCCGATTCAAGCGAATCGTCTTGGAGGTGAGAGCCGGGTGAATTATCTCAACATTGTTGTGGTTCTGTGTTAGAATGCCTGATGAGACCTAGCCATTGTCCTTCAAGAAAACGTCTTGCCACTAGACAGCTGTTCTGAACATACTGCAGATCCATTATTTATACCCACTGGGGTCTCAGGACACTCCATGCAATGTCAATGTGTTTTAAAGCATTTACACCACCCAGCTTAGCGATGAAATCTGTAAAAAAGCAAAGAACCTGACAGAATCTCCTCAGAACATGGATTTAGCAGAAGTGCTTTGTTTCCCAGTAATTTTACATTGATCCTTGCTTGTAAAGAAGTCAAAGGCTGAGTCTGTTTGAACATTTTACCCATGATGACTGATGGCTGTGCACATGGCTGTGCACCCTGAAAGAGGAAGAACATCATACTAGGTCCAGGGCTGCTCCTGGATCATGACAGGATTATTAAATGGCCTAAATATCCTAAATGCTTCCAAATCTTTAGGCCCAGAACATGCATAGGATTCATAACATTGTAAAATGTTGCATCAGTGTAGTTGTATGACCTACAGTATGGGACAATCTCTTTCTGTCAAGTTTGACAAATCAATGTACAGTCACACTCAAACTTGAATGGGCCTTCCAATCCACTCCCCATCTCACTCTGCTGGCCCTTTAGTCCCTCCATGTGTCTCTGTCTCTGTGAATACAGCAGAACAGTATAGAGAGTAGTAGTCTTTACATTGGATGGCGTGTTGCCAGACGAAAAGGGTGTCATCTAGACCTGCCTCTATGACTGCGCTGCAGTGTTAACAGCGCCAGGAGGAACTGAGCGAAGGCCAGAGGGGTGATGTAAGTATTGACACACTCCATGAAGTCACTTCCTCATTGTCTCTGCCAGGGCCCAACTTCAGGGGACCACACAATGGGAGAAACATAGATTGTGAATTCTTGGCAGAGGGAGGAGAGACTCCATTAAAAAGGCAAATGTGATTTTTTTGAAAGTGAAGACGTTGAAGTCTTGGCGATTGTCAGCAAGGGGTTAGCCTAAAGGGATGTGACATGGAAATGATTCTTCTGCGCCTAATGTGGCTAGTCACTCTGAGGAAAATCTGGAAGAATGACAAAAATGCTAGTCTAATTTACTAACAATTTATCCAGCCCCCCCCCTCTTACGACACAGAGCCTGTCAGAGAGATGTACTGTAAACGCCCAGAGATGTATTTGTCCACTGACACTGTTTATAGTAGAGGAGACAAGAGGGTCAATTATTTCTGAGTGTCTTTGTATTCATCCCAGCAGGGGAAGTGATAACTAACTATTATTCTGTGGTTTTTTGTCTCCAACCAGGTCTGATTAACATCAAGTCACCCTGGTCAAACCACCATTGTCACTGCCCTAGCTGTTTCTGTATCTCTGTCTGTGAATGTCAGTGTGTGTAGTGTTTTGCGTTCCATCTCTTCAAACCTGTGTGAACCAGAGGACTCCCTGTGGAGTGACATTTTGGGGGAGAGACAAAGGAGAATGGCACACTTTAACCAGACCCCCTGACAAACATGGCTACACTACAAACGTTCCTCTGTCTGGTTCTGGATGAAACACTTCTGCTGACACGATGAGACATTCAACAAGCCGGACAAAAGGTTAAGTTTGGAAAGATCAGATAACATTCAGTACAAAAGGTATTTTTGTCTAAAAATGTTCCTAGGCCTATACAGATTCCATTTATCCCCAATATCAATTACCTGAAATATAAACTGTTATATAAACTATTAAAAAAGGCTACCGTCATATCAGCTGCCACCAGCCCTCCAGTCCCCCTTCTTCCCAGCTAGCAGCCACAGCCCTTCAGTCCCCCTTCTTCCCAGCTAGCGGCTACAGCCCTTCAGTCCCCCTTCTTCCCAGCTAGCAGCCACAGCCCTTCAGTCCCCCTTCTTCCCAGCTAGCAGCCACAGCCCTTCAGTCCCCCTTCTTCCCAGCTAGCAGCCACAGCCCTCCAGTCCCCCTTCTTCCCAGCTAGCAGCCACAGCCCTTCAGTCCCCCTTCTTCCCAGCTAGCAGCCACAGCCCTTCAGTCCCCCTTCTTCCCAGCTAGCAGCCACAGCCCTTCAGTCCTCCTTCTTCCCAGCTAGCAGCCACAGCCCTTCAGTCCCCCTTCTTCCCAGCTAGCAGCCACAGCCCTTCAGTCCCCCTTCTTCCCAGCTCCCAGCCCTCCAGTCCCCCTTCTTCCCAGCTAGCTGCCACAGCCCTTCAGTCCCCCTTCTTCCCAGCTAGCAGCCACAGCCCTTCAGTCCTCCTTCTTCCCAGCTAGCAGCTACAGCCCTTCAGTCCCCCTTCTTCCCAGCTAGCAGCCACAGCCCTTCAGTCCCCTTCTTCCCAGCTAGCAGCCACAGCCCTTCAGTCCCCTTCTTCCCAGCTAGCAGCCACAGCCCTTCAGTCCCCCTTCTTCCCAGCTAGCAGCCACAGCCCTTCAGTCCCCCTTCTTCCCAGCTAGCAGCCACAGCCCTTCAGTCCCCCTTCTTCCCAGCTAGCAGCCACAGCCCTTCAGTCCCCCTTCTTCCCAGCTAGCAGCCACAGCCCTTCAGTCCCCCTTCTTCCCAGCTAGCAGCCACAGCCCTTCAGTCCCCCTTCTTCCCAGCTAGCAGCCACAGCCCTTCAGTCCCCCTTCTTCCCAGCTAGCAGCCACAGCCCTTCAGTCCCCCTTCTTCCCAGCTAGCAGCCACCCTTCAGTCCCTTCAGTCAGCCCTTCTTCCCAGCTAGCAGCCACAGCCCTTCAGTGCCCCTTCTTCACAGCTAGCAGCCACAGCCCTTCAGTCCCCTTTCTTCCCAGCTAGCAGCCACAGCCCTTCAGTCCCCTTTCTTCCCAGCTAGCAGCCACAGCCCTTCAGTGCCCCTTCTTCCCAGCTAGCAGCCACAGCCCTTCAGTCCCCCTTCTTCCCAGCTAGCAGCCACAGCCCTTCAGTCCCCTTTCTTCCCAGCTAGCAGCCACAGCCCTTCAGTCCCCTTCTTCCCAACTGTGCTCTGTAAAATACAACCGTCCTCATGAGTGTGAAAAACCGATCATGATGACCATGTTGTAAACCTTCAGAGGTCAACATTGTATAATGCCCCCTCTCCCTTGTAATCTTGGATTAGTCCTTTGATTATTCCATCCCCTCTGGAATGAACTATTACAGTGCCGTGGGAAGAGCATTAAGCCACTGTACCCTATTTGGCAGAAGTTCACTTTGTGAGAAAACACCACCCGCGCACCATGTTTCCCATTACCTCAACCACCTAGAGATAAATGGGTGTTTCTCCTTTCTGCCATAAGGTTTTAGATCAGTGGATGTGTGTTGACCATCTGACTGCCGCTAATAATACTGTTTCAGAGCAAATAAAACAGACAGTTATAATGTGTTGTTTTCCCTGTCAGGCTCGGCCTGCGGTAAGCAGTAGATATCCCTGGCTGTGCTCTCTGTCCTGTGTTTGTGGGCGGTAACAGAGAGGGGACAGTGGTCTGTGACAGGTTAACTCTGCTGTGTAAATTCCTTGGGCCGTGTATGATGTAGCCTGTGATCCGGCCATCATTGATTAGATCTGAGCCAGTAAATATCCTGTGATTAAAGTTTTGTTCATGTAGCCTCCCCGAGTCACCTTCACAGCTGGGAGGCAAGGGGCCACCTTGTTTACCACTCCTCGTCTGTCACCCCACCGGCTCATCTCCTCAGCCCCACCAAAGCATGACATTTTATCTGACAAGCAGGCTGAACGTTAGCTGTGTGTGTGTGTGTGTGTGTGTGTGTGTGTGTGTGTGTGTGTGTGTGTGTGTGTGTGTGTGTGTGTGTGTGTGTGTGTGTGTGTGTGTGTGTGTGTGTGTGTGTTTGCATGCGTACGAGCATGTGCGCGTGCTTGTGTGTAGGGTTTTGTGAACCTAAAGACATATGTCGAGTCAAATGTGTTTTTGTATTGTTTGTTTTTAAACTCTCTTTATCCACACCTTGAGAGTGTACAGTAAGTAAGCTTTATCCACACATTGAGAGTGTACAGTAAGTAACCTTTATCCACACCTTGAGAGTGTACAGTAAGTAAGCTTTATCCACACATTGAGAGTGTACAGTAAGTAACTTTTATCCACACCTTGAGAGTGTACAGTAAGTAACCTTTAAACATACATTGAGAGTGTACAGTAAGTAACTTTATCCACACATTGAGAGTGTACAGTAAGTAACCTTTATCCACACATTGACAGTGTACAGTAAGTAACCTTTATCCACGCCTTG
The DNA here is from genome assembly GCF_036934945.1 of Oncorhynchus masou masou. Lineage (NCBI taxonomy): Eukaryota > Metazoa > Chordata > Actinopteri > Salmoniformes > Salmonidae > Oncorhynchus > Oncorhynchus masou. The sequence continues at coordinate 56,022,710 of NC_088241.1, read as the reverse complement.
AGAGTGTACAGTAAGTAACCTTTATCCACACATTGAGAGTGTACAGTAAGTAACCTTTATCCACACATTGAGAGTGTACAGTAAGTAACCTTTATCCACACATTGAGAGTGTACAGTAAGTAACCTTTATCCACACATTGACAGTGTACAGTAAGTAACCTTTATCCACACATTAAGAGTGTACAGTAAGTAACCTTTATCCACACATTGAGAGTGTACAGTAAATAACCTTTATCCACACATTGAGAGTGTACAGTAAGTAACCTTTATCCACACATTGAGTGTAGTTGAGAGAGTACAGTAAGTAACCTTTATCCACACATTGAGAGTGTACAGTAAGTAACCTTTATCCACACAATGAGAGTGTCTAGTAAGTAACCTTTATCCACACATTGAGAGTGTACAGTAAGTAACCTTTAAAGACACATTGAGAGTGTACAGTAAGTAACCTTTATCCACACAATGAGAGTGTACAGTAAGTAACCTTTATCCACACATTGAGAGTGTACAGTAAACCTTTATACACACATTGAGAGTGTACAGTAAGTAACCTTTATCCACACATTGAGAGTGTACAGTAAGTAACCTTTATCCACACATTGACAGTGTACTGTAAGTAACCTTTATCCACGCATTGAGAGTGTACAGTAAGTAACCTTTATTCACACATTGACAGTGTACAGTAAGTAACCTGTATCCACACATTGAGAGTGTAAAGTAAGTAACCTTTATCCACACATTGAGAGTGTACAGTAAGTAACCTTTAAACACACATTGAGAGTGTACAGTAAGTAACCTTTATCCACACAATGAGAGTGTCTAGTAAGTAACCTTTAAACACACATTGAAACTGAGCTGGGCATGCAGTCAATATTGCTGAGTAATGTTTGTTGAAACCCAGATAACAATTCTAGTGAGAGAGAACATGTTTGTAATGTTACCCATAATGTTCCCATAATGTTGAGTGTCCAGTTTTCCATTAGTTAGGTGAACATTCTGTCTATGTCAGCAAAAACCTTCTGAGAACCTTTTTAGAATGTTGTGGTGTTAAAGTTAGAAGGACATTCCCTTAATGTCAAACAGAACTTATCTAGAACATGGTTATAATGTTCTCAGAATATACCACATTAATGTTCTGGACAAGTTTCATGGAACCGTTGCAAGAACATTCCTGTGCCCAGTTTTCTGAGGGTTAGGAGAATATTCCATCATTCACACACACAGAACATGGTTGCCATGTTCTCAGAATGTAAGATATTAACGTTCTAAACCTGTTTCATGGAACCGTTGCAAGAACATTTCTGTGTATTAGTTGTCACCTGATGGTCCCATAGAAACAGGGATAAATTTCATTTTTTGCTTTCACCAAGCCCATCAAGGCCCTGATTGGTTAACCGCTAATCCATTCACAGCTCTTTTTGTGTATTGAAAAGGTCAGGAATACTCACACACAGTGCTTTTAACACACAGTGTTTTAAATACACTGGACATATTTGACTGCTTGTTCATGTATGCAGTAATAAGTATGGCCTCATCTGGGATTTGAACTCACAGCCTCTTGGGTCAAGACATTTAGATATTCCTGCTATGCCACTATGTCTGTATCAGTCATCAATACATTTGACTCTTTTCTCATCGTTGTTCTGATTTCATTATTTCAACAATTGAAGGGCTTTCTGTATAGTTGTGTAATGTTGGTATGGCATGTTAACCGGTTTTAATGATACTCCTGAATCACTATGATCAAAAAACATTTTTACCAGAGCTGATAGTTACTTCAAAGTGCTATTGTTTATACCTATCAAGTTGTTTCAGATCTCCACAGGTGCCGAGGGAGGAGGGGTTAGGGTTTATTCTGTACATGGCTAACTACACTGGCCCAATAAGCACAAGCTCTACAGTTATCCCTTATACGGACAGTGGTTAGGGTGTTTGTCATTGGTGCTGATATTCTGGGTTTAAGACATGCTAGTGGAGTCATCCTACTCTCACATACTTAGCAATATATGTTAATGTCATTATCTGGCAACAGCTATGAGAAACCGATCTGATCTAATTAAAATGAGTTTCTCGTTGAAATATGAGAATCAGAGGAATTCTAGATAGCTGAGCATCCCTCTCCATACCGTCCACAACACAAATACCAAGTAGAACAAACGTGTCTCTGATAATGAATCACATCAGCTCTCATCATTGCCTTTCAATCTGAAACATTCCTCATTTGTTGCCAAAACATGGTCCAGATGGTAGTGTTGGTTCTGGTAGAAACATGGTCCAGGTGGAAGTGTTGGTTCTGATAGAAACATGGTCCTGGTGGTAGAAACATGGTCCTGGTGGTAGTGTTGGTTCTGGTAGAAACATGGTCCAGATGGTAGTGTTGGTTCTGGTTGAAACATGGTCCTGGTGGTAGTGTTGGTTCTGATAGAAACATGGTCCCTGGTGGTAGTGTTGGTTCTGGTTGAAACATGGTCCTGGTGGCAGTGTTGGTTCTGGTTGAAACATGGTCCTGGTGGTAGAAACATGGTCCTGGTGGTAGAAACATGGTCCTGGTGGTAGTGTTGGTTCTGGTAGAAACATGGTCCTGGTGGTAGTGTTGGTTCTGATAGAAACATGGTCCTGGTGGTAGTGTTGGTTCTGATAGAAACATGGTCCTGGTGGTAGTGTTGGTTCTGGTTGAAACATGGTCCTGGTGGTAGTGTTCGTTCTGGTAGAAACCTGGTCCTGGTGGTAGTGTTGGTTCTGGTTGAAACATGGTCCTGGTGGTTGTGTTGGTTCTGGTAGAAACATGGTCCTGGTGGTAGTGTTGGTTCTGGTTGAAACATGGTCCTGGTAGTAGTGTTGGTTCTGGTTGAAACATGGTCCTGGTAGTAGTGTTGGTTCTGGTAGAAACATGGTCCTGGTGGTAGTGTTGGTTCTGGTAGAAACATGGTCCTGGTGGTAGTGTTGGTTCTGGTAGAAACATGGTCCTGGTGGTAGTGTTGGTTCTGGTAGAAACATGGTCCTGGTGGTAGTGTTGGTTCTGGTAGAAACATGGTCCTGGTGGTAGTGTTGGTTCTGGTAGAAACATGGTCCTGGTGGTAGTGTTGGTTCTGATAGAAACATGGTCCTGGTGGTAGTGTTGGTTCTGGTAGAAACATGGTCCTGGTGGTAGTGTTGGTTCTGATAGAAACATGGTCCTGGTGGTAGTGTTGGTTCTGATAGAAACATGGTCCTGGTGGTAGTGTTGGTTCTGGTAGAAACATGGTCCTGGTGGTAGTGTTGGTTCTGATAGAAACATGGTCCTGGTGGTAGTGTTGGTTCTGATAGAAACATGGTCCTGGTGGTAGTGTTGGTTCTGATAGAAACATGGTCCTGGTGGTAGTGTTGGTTCTGGTAGAAACATGGTCCTGGTGGTAGTGTTGGTTCTGGTAGAAACATGGTCCTGGTGGTAGTGTTGGTTCTGGTAGAAACATGGTCCTGGTGGTAGTGTTGGTTCTGGTAGAAACATGGTCCTGGTGGTAGTGTTGGTTCTGGTAGAAACATGGTCCTGGTGGTAGTGTTGGTTCTGGTAGAAACATGGTCCTGGTGGTAGTGTTGGTTCTGGTAGAAACATGGTCCTGGTGGTAGTGTTGGTTCTGGTAGAAACATGGTCCTGGTGGTAGTGTTGGTTCTGGTAGAAACATGGTCCTGGTGGTAGTGTTGGTTCTGGTAGAAACATACCCACAACATGGTTGCCATATTCTCAGAATATCAAAAATGTGTGTATTTACAGTAGCATTTCTGTACATACCATTTAAAGCAAAACCATACACAACACAGGGTTCCATCTCCAAACTGCAACAGAATCACTTGGGACACATCACAGAAATCACAATACGTTAAAGGAACAATCTGCAGTTGCTGCATCCATCTTTGAACCTTTAAATGAATGATATACATGGTATGTAGTGTGGATTTCAAGAAGACGATGGAGAGATGCTCAGCTATAAGAATGATTATATACTGATCATTTATGAGAAGTAGTGAATGTGGTCGTAATTCATGCTCAAGGGGTAATCCTACGGGTTTCCATCTTTCGTTGAGAAACGAATCTTAATTAGATCAGATAAGGGTGTTGTAACATTTGCCAAATAATGGCATTAACATATATTGCTAAGAATGTGAAAGTACGGTGACTCCCCTAGTGGGTCTCAAACCCAGGCTACCAGCACCAACACCCCAACCCTTGTCCAAATAAGCCAGGGTTTCCCAATGGTTGATTTCATTTTGTCCCCCATGTTTTTTTGAGACCCCCCCCCCCCAAAAAAAATCTAAAATCTAAATAATAGACTGTAAATTTACCAGGAAAATTATCTCAAAGTGATTTTAATTGAGGAAATCTGTTTCCAAGTATTCCCGCATTTAGATAGAGAGTTATATGTGATGTTATCAAGGTTTGGGTTGATTTAGTTGTTGTCAAATACTGTGTCTGTTTGGGATAATCTGTTTTTAACGTCTGGAGAACCTGCAATCAATCACTGGAAAATAAACTGGATGAGCTCCGTTCAGATGGGACATTAAAACCTGTAATATCCTACGTTTCACCGAGACGTGGCTGAACAAGGACATGGATCATATACAGTTAGCTGGGTTTTGAGTGCATGGGCTGCACAGGACAGCAGCCTCTGGTAAGACCAGGGGGATGGTGTATGTAGGATGACCACATTTAAGATATCCAAATGCGAGTCAACAGGATGATTTTGCGGAACATTCACGGCACAATATAACTTACATGAATCTTCCTAGTGTGCCCGCGCTGTTGAGTTTTGGCCGCATGACAATTTTTGGGGACTATTCAGCTAACTATCCTAAAATTAGGTGATGTTTTTATTTTTTAACAGTAACTATTATATGTGGCTATGTTATGTAGAATACTATTAAATCATTATGTGATCTTCCAAGACATTGATTCAGCTTTTAAACGAGCACCATTGCTAGAAGTGGCGCTCCGGTGTGGTATGCTCTGGCAGAACTACCCCCTGCAGTCCACTGCACCGACCAAGCAATTGAAGCGCAGCCTATTCTTGATGCAGAAAGGAGAGACCGCATGTGTGGCTGTTTTATGAACATTTTGGAATATTTGGCCAAGAAAACATTTCTGGTTGGTCTCGGGGAATGTAAAACAGTTAGGATGGGAGCCTTTTGTTAAAATGGAATTGACTGAAGTAGCAGAAAGTTTGTTGAATGAGCAACTAGTGAGCATGGAGAGCCTCACAAGTTTGTCGAAATTAGTTTATCTTTCGGTCTAATACTGTACGTCTATTTAAGTACTTTTGTAGCTCTTTATCAGAAGCACGCTTTTGGTACCAGGTGGTGCCAGGACAACAACATCTCCCTCAACGTGAGCAAGACAAAGGAGCTGATTGTAGACTACAGGAAAAGGAGGGCAAAGCACGCCCCATTCACATCAAAGGGGCTGTAGTGGAGTGGGTTGATAGCCTCAAGTGCCTTGGTGTCCACATCAATATTGACCTATAATGGTCCAAACACACCAGCACAGTTGTGAAGAGGGAACGACAAAACCTATTCCCACTCAGGAGGCTGAAAAGATTTGGCATAGGACCTTAGATCCTCAAACAGTTCTACAGCTGTACCATCAAAAGCATCCTGACTGGTTGCATCACCGCTTGGTATGGCAACTGCAAGGCGCTACAGAAGGTAATGTGTACCATCCGGGATCTCTATACCAGGCGGTGTCAGAGGAAGGTCCTAATGATGGTCAAAGACTCCAGCCACCCAAGTCATAGATTGTTCTCTCTACAGCATGGGAAGTGGTACCGGAGCGCCAAGTCTGGGACTAAAAGTCTCCTTAACAGCTTCTACCTCCAAGCCATAAGACTGCTAAACAGTGAATCAAATGGCTACCTGGACTATTTCTATTGACCCCATTATTTTATTATGATTTATTATGATTTTTTGCACTGACTCTCTAGCACAGGTGCAATGTACACTCATTGGACTCTAACCACACACTCACGTATATTACACTGACACTCCACACACACACACACACACACACACACACACACACACACACACACACACACACACACACACACACACACACACACACACACACACATTCCTTCATTCTCGCCACATACACTGCTGCTGCTCTCTGTTTATTATCTATGCATAGTCACTTTATCCCTCCCTACATGTACATATTACCTCAATTACCTCGACTAATCCATACCACTGCACATTGACTCGGTACCGGTACCCTTTGTATGTAGCCTCGTCATTGTTATTTTATTGTGTTACTATTTTTAGTTAAGTTTATTTAGCACATTTTTCTTACTTACATTTAAACAATTCTGCATTGTTGGTTAAGGGTTCATAAGTAAGCATTTCATGGTAAGGTTGCATGAGACAAATAACATTTTATTTTATTTTTGCTCTGTAAAATTGTTTAACTATGTTCCAGCCCCAGACCATCCACTCAAGGGGAGGTCGTCCCACTGCTGAATGTAATTGGGGACCCATGCAATAAGGGATACCTCTAGGGCATGTGCTTATTGTGCCAGTATATTTAGGCCCTGTCCAGAAGAAACCTTAACCCCTCCTCCCTAGGCACATGTGTAGATCTGAAACAACTTGATAGGTGTAAACAATAGGGTAAGTTTACCAGGAAAGTAACTATCAGCTCTGGTAAAAGTACACTGAAGAAAATATATTTTTTTATCATATTGATTCTGAAATCATTAAAACAGGTTAATATGCCCCACCAACATTAGTCAACTATATAGAAAGCCCTTAAGTTGCTGAAATCAGTGAAGAAAATCAATGATGAGAGGATAGTCAGATTACAGTTTTTTACAATCGTGAGGACCTATTTCTCAATACTTCATTTTTCAAAACTCTTCACACAGTGAGCACAACAGCATGTGGGCTAAACTATGGATCATTTTTCATTGCTTTGACACAAAATGCATTCAATGACTATATCTTAATGAATTATTTTCTCACTCAGACACAACCACCACCAAAACTCTATGTACCTACAGGCCAATTTGCACATGTTTACATACTCTTTTCAAAACTGTTAAACTTAAGTTCACAGAGTGGTTTTCAGCCCATCCCAGGATGGTGTCACTTTCCTCCCACCTTACTCTCCATTCCTCAAACCCATAGAGGAATTTAAGGTTTACGACCACCATCCACATGATCAAAAGTCCCTCCTGGACGCAATGAATGCTGGATGCCTGAACATATCTGCAGAAGATTGCCAGGGATGGACCAGGCCAAAATATTCTTTTCTAGGTGTATTGCCCAAGATGACATAAGATGTGATGTGGATGAGAACCTGTGGCTAAATGCAGAAGACAGGGTTGACTAGCATTGCTACTGTATCTGTAGATGGTGTATATACAAATTCTTGATTTTGGAATCACGCAATGACAAAGAATGACATAAAACATATTGAAGCATATTGCATCATGTCTGATACATTCCTGTAACATATACTGCAGTGAATTCTAAACAGTAGAGGTGTCATTCTTGTTTTGTAATGAAAACATTGTGTAATGCTACCTGTTGTTAGTGTTGTTTAGGTCATTGTTTTATGAGTGACAAAGTGTGCTTGTTGGGTGACAGCCTTTGCTAGTGTTATGGAAGAATGAGTTGATTTGAGACATGTATGAAGTGTTTTGGTAGTTTTAGTGCATTTTGGATGTGAAATGAACTGCCATGCCAAGCTGAAAGTTGGTTAGGAGAACTGTGTGAAGAGTTTTGAAAAAGTGACCTAAGTATTGAGAAATTGGTTCTAGCGATTGTAGAAAAAACTGTAACTGATACCTGACATGGTGGCATAGCTGGAAAAATGGAGTACCGTGAACCAAGAGGTTGTGAATTCAAACCCCAGGGAAGACATTGAATAATAATTACTATGCATATGCAAAATGTAATCATGTTTGTCAAAGTGTTTCAAATGTGTAAGTTGAAAACACTGCGTGTATGTTAAAAGCACCGTGTGTGAGTATGCCTAACCTTACCACTAGACAAAGAGCTGTGAGTGGTTCACCAATCAGGGCCTTGATTGGCTTGGCAACAAGATGTGTGTGTAGTTATTATTCTTTTTTAACGCAAATCTTCTTGGAACATTCCCATGAAATGTCTAGAACATTAATATCGTATGTTATGAGAACATGGCAACCATGTTCTGTGTGTGTCTGGTGGGATGTTGATGGAATATTCTCCTAACCCACAGAAGACTGGACACAAAAATGCTCTTGCAAAGTTCTCAATTTCACGTGTCCTCCATAACATTAGTATCTTATGCTGTGAGAACATGGCAATCATGTCCTGTGTATTCTTCGAGGGACGTTGACCGAATATTATCCTCACCCACACAAAACTGGACACGTTAATGTTCTTGCATTGTTCCCATGAAATGTGTCTAGAACATTAATTTCTTAAGTTCTGAGAACATGGTAACCACATTCTGGGTACGTGCTATTTGACATGAAGGGAATGGTCTCTTGGAAAATTCTTTGCACTTCATGGGAAGATAATGACCTAATGAGACTCTTAAGGGAATGTTCTCTAAAGTTGTGGGAACGCTTGTTGTTAGCTGGGAAGATGCCTTTCAATTTTGTTTAATGATGTATAATCCTCCTTACAGGGATAGGAAGCGTTATTGAAAACAGTGTTTTACTGGAACATTACATGGCTGCAACATGTTATAGATTAACCACAACACTTGGTTAACACCATAATGGTTCATTCGACTAATGAATAGACTGAACTAATTACAGTAGCCAGAGTGTATCCATGTAACGCCAGGGAGGAAATGAAGTGTTTAAACAGAGCTTGTCGAACTGCAACTGAATCGTGTCTAATTAACAACCCTTCCTTTTTGCAGCCACCTGAACACTGTCTCCAAGTGGCATCTTTGAATAGGACATCTCCCTGTGTAAAAACTCCTGTCTCATTTCTACATCTCTCCAGCTAGCTTCGGTAAATACCTCTATCTTATCTCAAGCACTGTCACTTCAGTCCGTCTTTGTTTCGCAATTACTCATTTCCAAAACCAGTTCACTTGGAAAACACACTTGGATGACCCTGGATTGTCAACACAGGACTCGTACCCGGAACATGATCTCACTGATTGCCATCCCCCGTTCTCAATGACGACCGTGTGATTGTCATTCTAAGATGGTGTAACATCCACGGACATCCATGTCATCTTAATAAAGACACTAAAGCGCACATCAGCCCTCCAACATAGAACAGAGTCCTGACCTGTCTGGGAATATAGACCTCTAATTGCTCCTGTGTGGTGGTGCAACAGAATCCTTTCCCTCTCCACACGTCATATCAACCCAACTGTACTGGTCGTCACTGTCAATAGGCCTGAGAAATGTACTTAACAAGCTCCCGATTACATAAATCTAGCCTGTCTATATCGCACAGGAGCCACCTCTCTGAGAAACTTTTAAGGAGACTTTTATATTTGAATACCAAGGCAAGATTATATTGGATGGATGGAGAAAAGTTGAAAAAAAAACACTACAATTTGCTAATTCTGTCATTGTCAATATCAGACACCGGCCGTGAAGAGAGGGAGGGATCGGATTAAGTTTCTGGGCTCTGTGTAAGGGGGCGTCAGTGGCTTTGACAGGCCCAGTGAAATATGTTCCCCTCTACCTTTTTCATTACTAGGAGCAGGGACCCAAAATGCAAATGTGGATGTCTCCCTCCAGGGAGCTCATTAGAAATGTGACACATCCAACAACCGCTTCAAAACACCCGACAAGATAGTCCAATACCACCATATTAATATTGTTTCTTCAAATTCAAATCTCACTTTTCTCTAGTCTTTGTGGTTGCCCTTCATATTTTTTAAACTTGATGTCAGACATTTAGGGCTTCAATACTTAAATGGGTGTCAATATATATATTTCTACGTTGGGTTATTGTTGCTTTGTGTTTTGCATCTCACGTCTCTCTCGTGTTATTGCTCAGATGACCTCAGCGTTCACTCTGATCACTCTCATCATGACTATTGTTCAAGATGTCTGGAAGCCACATTACCAGAAGACAAAGACCAGACCATCCACTGTCTATTTTCAGTCTGTGTGAGAAGGAGATGACAGGTAAACTGAATCTGTCGTCGTGGCTGTCTTAGGGGATGATACATTGGCTTAATGGGGGCTAGACTGGAAAGCCCTGATGAGGGGGCTTAGAAGGGGAGTGGGCAGGGGGTTAAATTACATGGTTTTATAGCCTATCACCATAGTTATATCCGCATGGTAATTTCAGCCATCTCTTTCTGCATCATAAGGCCGGTGGGATGGTTGGTCTTAAGCTCGGTTAAACAAACATCTCTCTGGCGGTACCTGGCACATGTGTCATATCACAGCCAACCAGCTGACAGACAGACACGTTCACTGAGGCTCTGGCCAGACCAGTATATCAGCTTTGGGGTTGACAGTGGGACTGGATATGGAACGGTGTGGAGGCTAGAGAGCAGGCTTGATTGTGACTTTATCCTGTATAGAGGCAAGAGAGCACATTCATTTCCATTTCAATCCAGTTCAACTGGACATAGAATTAGAATTTTCTTACTTAGTTAGCTGGAATTCAACATTGAAACGGCATAGACAAACGGAATAGACAATAAGTCTGCCTCTACATGAAATGTTTAACAGCAGTCTAATCATCAACAATCCATTATAAGGCATTCATTCTTCTTGACTATTTACCAGAGTTTGTTTCAAACCCAACTCATTACTTGTGATAGATTAGTTAATTACAATGAGGTGTTGTTTATCATTGATTCTAATAATAAATAGGCCTCATCAGTAAGTGAATGGGACGTACCTATCAGGAAGACTCATTCTCTAATAAGTGTCATCAGATTAATGAATAAAAACCTCACTAATGTTGCTTCACTCAATTATTATTGTCTCTCTATCTCTGTTTCTCTCTCTGTCTCTGTCTCTCTCTCTCTCTTTCCCTCCTGTCTCTCTCGCTCTCTCGCTCTCCCCCTCTCTCTATCTGTTTCTCTCTCTGTCTCTGTCTCTCTGTCTCTCTCTCTCTAGCTCTCTCTCTCGCTCTCTCTCGCTCTCTCTCTCTCTCTCTCTCTTCTCTCTCTCTCTCTCTCTCTCTCTCTCTCTTTCCCTCTGTCTCTCTCTCACTCTCTCTCGCTCTCCCCCCCTCCTGTCTCTCTCTCTCACTCTGACTCTCTCTCGCTCTCCCCCCCTCTCTCTATCTGTTTCTGTCTCTGTCTCTCTGTCTCTCTCTCTCTAGCTCTCTCTCTCGCTCTCTCTCGCTCTCTCTCTCTCTCTCTCTCTCTCTCTCTCTCTCTCTCTCTCTCTCTCTCTCTCTCTTTCCCTCTGTCTCTCTCTCACTCTCTCTCGCTCTCCCCCCTCTCTCTTTCTCTCTCTCTCTCTCTCTCTCTCTCGCTCTCTCGCTCTCCCCCTCTCTCTCTCTTTCTCCCTCTCTCTCTCTCTTTCTCTCTCTCTCGCTCTCCCCCCCTCTCTCTCTTTCTCCCTCTCTCTCCCCCCTCTCTCTCTCTCCCCATCTCTCTCTATCTAGCAATCTCTCTCTCTCCCCTTTAAATATTCTCTCTTATCAAGCATCACTTGTGGCAGGGCCTGGTAGTACTGGTATTGTGTATTGTCACACCATTACTCTCTGTCATCTCTGCCACTGCTACTGTAATGTTTGTTTGGTCGCTGTTTCCATAAAGACACAAACAACTGAAACAAATTCAATAGAATATGACATTAGAACTACAGGTACTTTAACAGTAACCAGAGTCCTTATGTTCCTCCTGCTAACCAAAACGCCGTCAGAAAGTGGTTGATTCATCACATCCCGCCTGGGAGGGATTCACAGACCACCTCAGTTCACCCTACACACCACTAGGCTAAGAGACGGGTGAATTAACGAGAGAGAGAGAGAGAGAGAGAGAGAGAGAGAGAGAGAGAGTGAGACAGTGACAGTAAGATAGAGAGTGAGGGGGAGAGAGAGAGAGAGAGAGAGAGAGAGAGAGAGAGAGAGAGAGAGAGAGAGACAGTGACAGTGAAGATAGAGAGTGAGAGAGTGAGGGGAAGAGAGAGAGAGAGAGGGGGAGAGAGAGAGAGACAGTGACAGTAAGATAGAGAGTGAGGGGGAGAGAGAGAGAGAGTGACAGTAAGATAGAGAGAGAGAGAGAGAGAGAGAGAGAGAGAGAGAGAGACAGTGACAGTGACAGTAAGATAGAGAGTGAGAGAGAGAGGGAGAGAGAGAGAGAGAGAGAGAGAGAGAGAGAGAGAGAGAGAGAGAGAGAGACAGTGACAGTGACAGTAAGATAGAGAGTGAGGGGGAGAGAGCGAGAGAGAGAGAGAGAGAGAGAGAGAGACAGTGACAGTGACAGTAAGATAGAGAGTGAGGGGGAGAGAGAGAGGGGAGGGATAACTTATCATCCATTAAAATATACAACCCCCGTTACTCCTGGAAGCGCTTATCGTAACACAAGACAAGGGGCCATGTGACCTTCAGACATTAAACAGTCCTGTTAATTGACTAATAATAAAATATTTTTATTGTGTAAAAAAAACCTTTAGGATAATTGAATTCTCCTTTTTGCTGAGGTTGTAAAACATGACTGTTAATGGTACTAATGAGAAAGAGTATAAGATGGGAGCTCTCCGTGATTGCTCCCTCCCCCTCCTTCATCTCTCCATCCCTCTCTCCATTCCTCCTCCCCCACTTTCCTCCCTGCAAACTTTACATTTAAACCACTCTCATTAGTGGTGAAATTACAGCGCTGAAGCCGATTGGTTCTCATTAGCGCCCACTGATCCTTGGCAGGGCCCGTGTCCTAACATCCTTTAATTAGCTCTCTGGAAATCTAATCAATGTAATAACTCGGATTAATATCCTCTTCTACATGTATTTTCTGTCCCTCTTTCATTCCTGTGTGTTCTTGGCCCCTTGGAATAGTAGTGGTTAGGCGACATCAGAGGTGTGTTAGAACTGGCCCTGGAAGGCTTCAGTGTCTTCTGGGATCTGGTCCAGTTTAATCAGGATGTGATCAAATAACATTTTATTTGCCACATGCTTCATAGACAACAGGGCCTGGTTTCCCAAAAGCATCTTAAGTCTAAGTTCGTCATTAAAACCTTCGCTCAAATCAAATGTTATTTGTTTCAGGCGCCTATTACAACAGTGAAATGCTTACTTACAACAAGCCATAAACCAACAAGCTTTAAGAAGTTAAGAAAAATAAGTGTAAGTAAAAAAATAAAAAAATAAAAATGAAAATAAAAATAACAAATAATTAAAGGGCAGCAGTAAGATAACAATAGTGAGACTATAAACAGGGGGTACTGGTACAGAGACAATGTGCAGAGTCACCGGTTAGTCGAGGTTATTGAGGTAATGTGTAGAGTTTGACTATGCATAGATAATAAACAGAGAGTAGCAGCAGTGTAAAAGGGTGTCGGAGTAGCCCATTCATTAGCTGTTCAGGACTCTTATTGCTTTGGGTTAGTTACTGCTTGCCATGTGGTAGCAGAGAGAACATTCTATGACTATGGTGGCAGGTGTCTTTGACAATTTTTGGGGCCTTCCTCAGACACCACCTGTTGTAGAGGTCCTTATATAAAAGGAGTAGAAAATAACATGGCTATACAGTATATAGGGAGTAGATAATAACATGGCTATACAGTATATAGGGAGTAGAAAATAACATGGCTATACAGTATACAGTGGGGCAAAAAAGTATTTAGTCAGCCACCAATTGTGCAAGTTCTCCCACTTAAAAAGATGAGAGAGGCCTGTAATTTTCATCATAGGTACACATCAACTATGACAGACAAACTGAGAAAAAAAATCAAGAAAATCACATTGTAGGATTTTTAATGAATTTATTTGCAAATTATGGTGGAAAATAAGTATTTGGTCAATAACAAACATTTATCTCAATACTTTGTTATATAGCCTTTGTTGGCAATGACAGAGGTCAAACGTTTTCTGTAAGTCTTCACAAGGTTTTCACACACTGTTGCTGGTATTTTCACCCATTCCTCAATGCAGATCGTGATGTTTTGGGGCTGTTGCTGGGCAACACAGACTTTCAACTCCCTCCAAAGATTTTCTATGGGGTTGAGATCTGGAGCCACTCCAGGACCTTGAAATGCTTCTTATGAAGCCACTCCTTCGTTGCCCGGGCGGAGTGTTTGGGATCATTGTCATGCTGAAAGACCCAGCCACGTTTCATCTTCAATGCCCTTGCTGATGGAAGGAGGTTTTCACTCAAAATCTCATGATACATGGCCCCATTCATTCTTTCCTTTACACGGATCAGTCGTCCTGGTCCCTTTGCAGAAAAACAGCCCCAAAGCATGATGTTTCCACCCCCATGCTTCACAGTAGATATGGTGTTCTTTGGATGCAACTCAGCATTCTTTGTCCACCAAACACGACAAGTTGAGTTTTTACCAAAAAGTTCTATTTTGGTTTCATCTGACCATATGACATTCGCCCAATCTTCTTCTGGATCATCCAAATGCTCTCTAGCAAACTTCAGACAGGCCTGGACATGTACTGGCTTAAGCAGGGGGACACGTCTGGCACTGCAGGATTTGAGTCCCTGGTGGCGTAGTGTGTTACTGATGGTAGGATTTGTTACTTTGGTCACCAGCTCTCTGCAGGTCATTCACTAGGTCCCCCCGTGTGGTTCTGGGATTTTTGCTCACCGTTCTTGTGATCATTTTGACCCCACGGGGTGAGATCTTGCGTGGAGCCCCAGATCGAGGGAGATTATCAGTGGTCTTGTATGTCTTCCATTTCCTAATAATTGCTCCCACAGTTGATTTCTTCAAACCAAGCTGCTTACCTTTTGCAGATTCAGTCTTCCCAGCCTGGTGCAGGTCTACAATTTTGTTTCTGGTGTCCTTTGACAGCTCTTTGGTCTTGGCCATAGTGGAGTTTGGAGTGTGACTGTTTGAGGTTGTGGACAGGTGTCTTTTATACTGATAACAAGTTTAAACAGGTGCCATTAATACAGGTAACGAGTGGAGGACAGAGGAGCCTCTTAAAGAAGAAGTTACAGGTCTGTGAAAGCCAGAAATCTTGCTTGTTTGTAGGTGACCAAATACTTATTTTCCACCATAATTTGCAAATAAATTCATTAAAATCCTACAATGTGATTTTCTGGAATTTTTTCTCTCATTTTGTCTGTCATAGTTGAAGTGTACCTATGATGAAAATGACAGGCCTCACTCATCTTTTAAGTGGGAGAACTTGCACAATTGGTGGCTGACTAAATACTTTTTTGCCCCACTGTATACTGTATAGCCATGTTATTTTCTACTCCCTATATACTGTATAGCCATGTTATTATCTACTCCCTATATACTGTATAGCCATGTTATTTTCTACTCCTTTTATATAAGGACCTCTACAACAGGTGGCGTGGTTTGGGTTCAACATAATTTATTTAAATGTGAA
This sequence comes from Oncorhynchus masou masou, assembly GCF_036934945.1. Classification (NCBI taxonomy): domain Eukaryota; kingdom Metazoa; phylum Chordata; class Actinopteri; order Salmoniformes; family Salmonidae; genus Oncorhynchus; species Oncorhynchus masou. Next base: position 56,007,248 of record NC_088241.1, on the reverse strand, counting down.
CCAGCAACAAAAACAATAAAGAGAAACAAACAAATGAACGTACAGCTTTGTAGGGCTCAAAAGCAACAATACAAAAACAAGATCCCACAAACAACAGGTGGGAAAAGGCTACCTAAATATGATCCCCAATCAGAGACAACGATAGACAGCTGCCTCTGATTGGGAACCATACCAGGCCAACATAGAAATACAAAAACTAGACTACACATAGAAATGATAAACTAGAACACCCCCCAGTCATGCCCTGACCTACTCCACCATAGAAAATTAAAGCTTTCAATGGTCAGGATGTGACAAAGTAGCATAAAACCACATGACTTTGTATTGGGAGTAGAAACTTCGATGGCAAAACAATATACAGGTGGTAGAAAATAAGTTGAGTTGAGGAGTTGAGGAGTTGAGGAGTTGAAAACAAAATGGCAATATAGTTTACAGGGAGTAGAAAATAACATGACTATACAGTATATATGGAGTAGAAAATAACATTGTTATATATAGGGAGTAGAAAATAACATGATATATAATATATGGAGGAATAACATGACAATATACAGGGAGTAGAACATGACATGGCTATACATTATATAGGGAGTAAAAAAAAACAAGACTACACAGTAAACAAGGAGAAGAATGTAACATGGCTATACAGTATTTAGGGAGCAGAAATTTACAGGGCTATATACAAGGAGTGGAAAATAACATGGCTATGTAGTATACAGCATGTAGAAAATAACGTGGCTATGCAGTATACAGGAAGTAGAAAATATTATGGCTATACAGTACAGTATATAGGAGTAGAAAATCACATGGCTGTATATAGAAGGTACAAAATAGCATGACAATGTACAGGGAGTAGAAAATAACATGGCTGTATATAGGGAGTAGGAAATAGCATGAAGATGTACAGGGAGTAATAAATAACATGGCTGTATATAGGGAGTAGAAAATAGCATGACGATGTACAAGGAGTAGAAAATAACATGGCTTTATACAGGGAGTGTAAAATAACATGTCTATACAGTATACAGAGAGATGAAAATAACATGGCCATATTGTATATAGTGAGAAGAAAATAACATGGCTATACTGTTCTCCGGGCAGGAGAAAATAGCATGCTATATAGTATATAGGGAGAAGAAATATCCAGTGCGCCTCCACAGTCCGGTACATCCTGTGCCTCTTCCCTGCACTCGCCCTGAGGTGCGTGTCATAAGCCCGGTGCCACCTGTACTGGTCCCACGCATCAGGTATCCAGTGCACCTCCACAGTCCAGTACGTCCTGTGCCTCCTCCCTGCACTCGCCCTGAGGTGCGTGTCATCAGCCCGGTGCCACCTGTACCGGTCCCACGCATCAGGCCTCCAGTGCGCCTCCACAGTCCAGTACGTCCTGTGCATCCTCCCTGCACTTGCCCTGAGGTGCGTGTCACCAGCCCGGTGCCACCTGTACCGGTCCCACGCATCAGGCCTCCAGTGCGCCTCCACAGTCCAGTACGTCCTGTGCCTCCTCCCTGCACTTGCCCTGGTGCCACCCCGGTGCCACCTGTACCGGTCCCATGCATCAGGCCTTCCAGTGCGCCTCCACAGTCCAGTACGTCCTGTGCCTCCTCCCTGCACTTGCCCTGAGGTGCGTGTCATCAGCCCGGTGCCACCTGTACCGGTCCCATGCATCAGGCCTTCAGTGCGCCTCCACAGTCCAGAGCTTCCGGCGACAGTTCCCAGTCCGGAGCTTCCGGCGATGGTCCCCAGTCCGGAGCCTCCAGCGACGGTCCCCAAGTCCAGAGCCTCCAGCGACGGTCCCCAGTCCAGAGCCTCCAGCGACGGTCCCCAGTCCGGAGCCTCCAGCGACTGTCCCCAGTCCGGAGCATCCAGCGACGATCCGCAGTCCGGAGTCTTCAGCGACGAGTTGCAGTCCGGAGTCTTCAGCGACGAGCTGCAGTCCGAGGCCTCCAGTGGTGGTTCCAAGTTCAGAGCCTTCGGCAACCACGGATCCACGGTCCGGTTCCTCCGGCAACGATTCACGGTCCGGAGTCTCCAGCGGCGGTCGGCGGTCCAGAGCCTCCAGCGGCGCTCGGCGGTCCAGAGCCTCCAGCGGCGGTCGGCGGTCCAGAGCCTACAGCGACGGTCTGCGGTCCAGAGCCTTCAGCAGGGGTTCTCAATCCAGAGCCTCCTCTGACCATCTACGGTCCGGTTCCTCCGGCAACGTCCACGGTCCGGTTCCTCCGGCAACATCCACAGTCTGGAGCCTCCAACGACAACCCACAGTCCGGAGCTTCCACCGTTGCGTCCCGCACAGGAGCCGCCCCCAACGCCCTGTGTCATCCATCATAGAGGCCCACACGGACCTTCCCCTATTGAGTCAGGTTTTGCGTTTGGAGTCCGCACCTTTGCTGTCACATCACGCCCTGACCATAGTAAGCTGTTTATTCTCTGTGTTGGTTTGGGTGTGATAGTGACTTGGGTGGGTCATCTAGGTGTTTTGTATTTGGTGGCCTGATAAGGTTACCAATCAGAGGTAGCTGTTTATTGTTGTCTCTGACTGGGGATCATATTTAGGTAGCCATTTCCCTCATTTGTCTTTGTGGGATCTTGTCTACATTTAGTTGCCTGAGTGCACAACAGTAGCTTCAGGTTTTGTTTGGTTGTTTGTTTTTTTTGTTCTGTTGATTTATTAAAATTATGTGGAACTCTACTCACGCTGCGCCTTGGTCTCATCATTATGATGAATGTGACAATGTAGTATATAGGGAGTAGAAAATAGCATTGCAATATATAGGGAGTATAAAAAATCATGGATATGCAGCATACAGGAAGTAGAAAATAACTTGGCTATACAGTATGTGTGGAGCAGAAATTAACATGGCAATATACAGGGAGTTGACAATAACATGGCTACAAAGTATATATCATGTAGAAAATAACATGGCTATGCAGTATACAGGGAGTAGATAATAAAATGGCTATACTGTATAGTATACAGGCAGTAGAAAATACTGTAGACAATAACATCGCTATACAGTACAGTATATAGGGAGTAGACAATAACATGGCTATATAGCATACAGTGAGTAGAAAATAACACGACAATACAGTATATTTGGAGTAGACAATAACATGGCTATAAAGGAGGTAGTTAATAACATGGCTATTTCTAGGGAGTTGAAAATAGCATGACCATGTACAGGGAGAAGAAAATAACATGGCTGTACAGTATATAGGGAGAAGAAAATAACATGCCTATGTAGTATACAGGGAGAAGAAAATAACATGGCAATACAGTATATGGGGAGTAAAAAAAACATGGCTATATATAGGGATTATAAAATAACATGGCTATATATAGGGATTATAAAATAACATGGCTATATATAGGCATTATAAAATAACATGGCTATATATAGGGATTATAAAATAACATGGCTATATATAGGGATTATAAAATAACATGGCTATATATAAGGAGTATAAAATAACATGGCTATATATAGGGATTATAAAATAACATGGCTATATATAGGGATTATAAAATAACATGGCTATATATAGGGATTATAAAATAACGTGGCTATATATAGGGATTATAAAATAACATGGCTATATATAAGGAGTATAAAATAACATGGCTATATATAGGGATTATAAAATAACATGGCTATATATAGGGATTATAAAATAACATGGCTATATATAGGGATTATAAAATAACATGGCTATATATAGGGATTATAAAATAACATGGCTATATATAAGGAGTATAAAATAACATGGCTATATATTGGGATTATAAAATAACATGGCTATATATAGGGATTATAAAATAACATGGCTATATATAGGGATTATAAAATAACATGGCTATATATAGGGATTATAAAATAACATGGCTATATATAGGGATTATAAAATAACATGGCTATATATAGGGATTATAAAATAACATGGCTATATATAGGGATTATAAAATAACTGTCACGCCCTGGTCAAAATGTATTGTGTTTATATTAATTTATTGGGTCAGGCCAGGGTGTGACATGGGTTTATTGTGGTGTGTTTCGTCTTGGGGTTTTGTGGGGTGTATAGCATAGTCTATGGCTGCCTGAGGCGGTTCTCAATCAGAGTCAGGTGATTATCGTTGTCTCTGATTGGGAACCATATATAGGCAGCCATATTCTTTGAGTGTTTCGTGGGTGATTGTTCCTGTCTCTGTGTTTATATTCACCAGATAGGCTGTATAGTTTTTTCACGTTTCCGTCTGTTGTTTTTTGTACATTTCAGTTATTTCATGTCTAGTCTACTTTCAACAATAAACATGAGTAACCACCACGCCACATTTTGGTCCGCTCCTCCTTCAACAGAAGAACGCCGTTACAATAACATGGCTATATATAGGGATTATAAAATAACATGGCTATATATAGGGATTATAAAATAACATGGCTATATATAGGGATTATAAAATAACATGGCTATATATAGAGATTATAAAATAACATGGCTATATATAGAGATTATAAAATAACATGGCTATATATAGGGATTATAAAATAACATGGCTATATATAAGGATTATAAAATAACATGGTTATATACAGGGATTATAAAATAACATGGCTATATATAGAGATTATAAAATAACATGGCTATATACAGGGATTATAAATAACATGGCTATATACAGGGATTATAAAATAACATGGCTGTATACAGGGAGAAGAAAATAACATGGCTATATATAGAGGAGTAGATAATAACATGGCTATATACAGGGAGTAGGAAATAACATGGCTATATACAGAGAGTAGAACATAACATGGCTATATACAGGGAGTAGAAAATAACATGGCTGTATATAGAGGAGTAGAAAATAACATGGATATATAGAGAGGAGTAGGAAATAACATGGCTGTATATAGAGGAGTAGAAAATAACATGGCTATATATAGAGGAGTAGATAATAACATGGCTGTATATAGAGGAGTAGAAAATAACATGGCTATATATTGAGGAGTAGATAATAACATGGCTATATATAGAGGAGTAGATAATAACATGGCTGTATATAGAGGAGTAGAAAATAACATGGCTATATATAGAGGAGTAGATAATAACATGGCTATATATAGAGGAGTAGATAATAACATGGCTGTATATAGAGGAGTAGAAAATAACATGGCTATATATAGAGGAGTAGGAAATAACATGGCTATATATAGAGGAGTAGATAATAACATGGCTATATATAGAGGAGTAGATAATAACATGGCTATATATAGAGGAGTAGAAAATATCATGGCTATATATAGAGGAGTAGGAAATAACATGGCTATATATAGAGGAGTAGAAAATAACATGGCTATATAGGGAGTAGATAATAACATGGCTATATATAGGGAGTAGATAATAACATGGCTATATATAGAGGAGTAGATAATAACATGGCTATATATAGGGAGTAGATAATAACATGGCTGTAAATAGAGGAGTAGATAATAACATGGCTGTATATAGAGGAGTAGAAAATAACATGGCTATATACAGGGAGTAGGAAATAACATGGCTATATACAGGGAGTAGATAATAACATGGTTATATATAGAGGAGTAGAAAATAACATGGCTATATAGGGAGTAGATAATAACATGGCTATATACAGGGAGTAGGAAATAACATGGATATATACAGGGAGTAGAAAATAACATGGATATATACAGGGAGTAGAAAATAACATGGATATATACAGGGAGTAGAAAATAACATGGATATATACAGGGAGTAGAAAATAACATGGCTGTATATAGAGGAGTAGAAAATAACAAGGCTATATATAGAGGAGTAGAAAATAACATGGCTATATATAGAGGAGTAGGAAATAACATGGCTATATATAGAGGAGTAGATAATAACATGGCTATATATAGAGGAGTAGATAATAACATGGCTATATATAGAGGAGTAGAAAATAACATGGCTATATATAGAGGAGTAGGAAATAACATGGCTATATATAGAGGAGTAGATAATAACATGGCTATATATAGAGGAGTAGATAATAACATTGCTGTATATAGAGGAGTAGAAAATAACATGGCTATATACAGGGAGTAGATAATAACATGGCTATATACAGGGAGTAGATAATAACATGGTTATATATAGAGGAGTAGAAAATAACATGGCTATATAGGGAGTAGATAATAACATGGCTATATACAGGGAGTAGGAAATAACATGGATATATACAGGGAGTAGAAAATAACATGGATATATACAGGGAGTAGAAAATAACATGGATATATACAGGGAGTAGAAAATAACATGGCTGTATATAGAGGAGTAGAAAATAACAAGGCTATATATAGAGGAGTAGATAATAACATGGCTGTATATAGAGGAGTAGAAAATAACATGGCTATATATAGAGGAGTAGGAAATAACATGGCTATATATAGAGGAGTAGATAATAACATGGCTATATATAGAGGAGTAGATAATAACATGGCTATATATAGAGGAGTAGAAAATAACATGGCTATATATAGAGGAGTAGGAAATAACATGGCTATATATAGAGGAGTAGATAATAACATGGCTATATACAGGGAGTAGATAATAACATGGCTATATATAGAGGAGTAGAAAATAACATGGCTATATACAGGGAGTAGAAAATAACATGGCTATATATAGGGAGTAGATAATAACATGGCTATATGTAAATGAGTAGATAAAAACATGGCTATATACAGGGAGTAGAAAATAACATGGCTATATACATGGAGTAGAAAGTAGCATGGCTATATACATGGAGTAGAAAATAACATGGCTATATACATGGAATAGAAAGTAGCATGGCTATATACAGGGAGTAGAAAATAACATGGCTATATACATGGAGTAGAAAGTAGCATGGCTATATACAGGGAGTAGAAAATAACATGGCTATATACATGGAGTAGAAAGTAGCATGGCTATATATAGAGGAGTAGATAATAACATGGCTATATATAGGGAGTAGATAATAACATGGCTGTAAATAGAGGAGTAGATAATAACATGGCTGTATATAGAGGAGTAGAAAATAACATGGCTATATACAGGGAGTAGGAAATAACATGGCTATATACAGGGAGTAGATAATAACATGGTTATATATAGAGGAGTAGAAAATAACATGGCTATATAGGGAGTAGATAATAACATGGCTATATACAGGGAGTAGGAAATAACATGGATATATACAGGGAGTAGAAAATAACATGGATATATACAGGGAGTAGAAAATAACATGGATATATACAGGGAGTAGAAAATAACATGGATATATACAGGGAGTAGAAAATAACATGGCTGTATATAGAGGAGTAGAAAATAACAAGGCTATATATAGAGGAGTAGATAATAACATGGCTGTATATAGAGGAGTAGAAAATAACATGGCTATATATAGAGGAGTAGGAAATAACATGGCTATATATAGAGGAGTAGATAATAACATGGCTATATATAGAGGAGTAGATAATAACATGGCTATATATAGAGGAGTAGAAATAACATGGCTATATATAGAGGAGTAGAAATAACATGGCTATATATAGAGGAGTAGATAATAACATGGCTATATATAGAGGAGTAGATAATAACATGGCTGTATATAGAGGAGTAGAAAATAACATGACTATATACAGGGAGTAGAAAATAACATGGCTATATATAGGGAGTAGATAATAACATGGCTATATGTAAATGAGTAGATAAAAACATGGCTATATACAGGGAGTAGAAAATAACATGGCTATATACATGGAGAAGAAAGTAGCATGGCTATATACAGGGAGTAGAAAATAACATGGCTATATACAGGGAGAAGAAAGTAGCATGGCTATATACAGGGAGTATATACATGGAAAATAACATGGCTATATACATGGAGTAGAAAATAACATGGCTATATACATGGAATAGAAAATAACATGGCTATATAACATGGAATACATGGAAGAAAGTAGCATGGCTATATACAGGGAGTAGAAAATAACATGGCTATATACATGGAGTAGAAATGGCTATATACAGGGATGGCTATATATACAGGGAGTAGAAAATAACATGGCTATATATACATGGAGTAGAAAATAACATGGCTATATACATGGAGTAGAAAGTAGCCTGGCTATATACAGGGAGTAGAAAATAACATGGCTATATACAGGGAGTAGAAAATAACATGGCTATATACAGGGAGTAGAAAGTAGCATGGCTATATACATGGAGTAGAAAGTAGCATGGCTATATACAGGGAGTAGAAAATAACATGGCTATATACAGGGAGTAGAAAATAACATGGCTATATACAGGGAGTAGAAAATAGCATGGCTATATAGTATATAGGGAGTTGAAAATAACATGGCTATATACATGGAGTAGAAAGTAGCATGGCTATATACAGGGAGTAGAAAATAACATGGCTATATACAGGGAGAAGAAAGTAGCATGGCTATATACAGGGAGTAGAAAATAACATGGCTATATACATGGAGTAGAAAGTAGCATGGCTATATACAGGGAGTAGAAAATAACATGGCTATATACAGGGAGTAGAAAATAACATGGCTATATACAGGGAGTAGAAAGTAGCATGGCTATATACATGGAGTAGAAAGTAGCATGGCTATATACAGGGAGTAGAAAATAACATGGCTATATACAGGGAGTAGAAAATAACATGGCTATATACAGGGAGTAGAAAATAACATGGCTATATAGTATATAGGGAGTTGAAAATAACATGGCTATATACAGGGAGTAGAAAGTAGCATGGCTATATACAGGGAGTAGAAAGTAGCATGACTATATACATGGAGTAGAAAGTAGCATGGCTATATACAGGGAGTAGAAAATAACATGGCTATATACATGGAGTAGAAAGTAGCATGGCTATATACAGGGAGTAGAAAATAACATGGCTATATACAGGGAGTAGAAAATAACATGGCTATATACAGGGAGTAGAAAATAACATGGCTATATAGTATATAGGGAGTTGAAAATAACATGGCTATATACAGGGAGTAGAAAATTACATGCCTATACAGTATATAGGGAGTAAAAAATAACATGATACCCCATAAAGACAAAGCAAAAACAGTTTTTTAAATGTTTTTTGTGTGTAAATGTATTAAAAGTAAAAAACTGAAATTTCACATTTATATAAGTTTTCAGACCCTTTACTCAGTACTTTGTTAATGCACCTTTGGTAGCGATTACAGCCTTGAGTCTTATTGGGTATGACACTACAAGTTAGGCACACATGTATTTGGGGAGTTTCTCGCATTCTTCTCTGCAGATCCTCTCAAGCTCTGTCAGGTTCGATGGGGAGGGTCGCTGCACAGCTATTTTCAAATCAAATCAAATCAATTTTTATTTGTCACATACACATGGTTAGCAGATGTTAATGCGAGTGTAGCGAAATGCTTGTGCTTCTAGTTCCGACAATGCAGTAATAACCAACAAGTAATCTAACTAACAATTCCAAAACTACTGACTTATACACACAAGTGTAGGGGGATAAAGAATATGTATATAAAGATATATGAAGGAGTGATGGTACAGAGTGGCATAGGCAAGATACAGTAGATGGTATCGAGTACAGTATATACATATGAGATGAGTATGTAAACAAAGTGGCATAGTTAAAGTGGTTAGTGATACATGTATTACATAAAGATGCAGTAGATGATATAGAGTACAGTATATACGTATACATATGAGATGAATAATGTAGGGTATGTAAACATTATATATTAGGTAGGATTGTTTAAAGGGGCTAGTGATATATTTTACATCATTTCCCATCAATTCCCATTATTAAAGTGGCTGGAGTTGAGTCAGTGTGTTGGCAGCAGCCACTCAATGTTAGTGGTGGCTGTTTAACAGTCTGATGGCCTTGAGATAGAAGCTGTTTTTCAGTCTCTCGGTCCCAGCTCTGATGCACCTGTACTGACCTCGCCTTCTGGATGATAGCGGGGTGAACAGGCAGTGGCTCGGGTGGTTGTTGTCCTTGATGATCTTTATGGCCTTCCTGTAACATCGGGTGGTGTAGGTGTCCTGGAGGGCAGGTAGTTTGCCCCGATGATGCGTTGTGCAGACCTCACTACCCTCTGGAGAGCCTTGCGGTTGTGGGCGGAGCAGTTGCCGTACCAGGCGGTGATACAGCCCGCCAGGATGCTCTCGATTGTGCATCTGTAGAAGTTTGTGAGTGCTTTTGGTGACAAGCCGAATTTCTTCAGCCTCCTGAGGTTGAAGAGGCGCTGCTGCGCCTTCTTCACGATGCTGTCTGTGTGGGTGGACCAATTCAGTTTGTCTGTGATGTGGATGCCGAGGAACTTAAAACTTACTACCCTCTCCACTACTGTTCCATCGATGTGGATAAGGGGGTGTCTCTCCAGAGATTGTTGATCTGGTTCAAATCTAGGCTCTGGCTGGGCCACTCAAAGACATTCAAAGACTTGTCCAGAAGCCACTCCTGCATTGTTTTGGCTGTGTGCTTAGGGTCGTTGTCCTGCTGGAAGGTGAACCTTCGGCCCAGTCTGAAGTCCTGAGCACTCTGGAGAATGTTTTCATCAAGGATCTCAAGGTACTTTATTCCATTTATCCTACCTTCGATCAATGTTTTTCAGCGGCAGGGACTGGGAGACTAGTCAGTCATACTACTGTGGTTACGTCGCCGTCGATGCACTTAGAAATGAATCCCGTGACTGATGTGATAAACTCCTCAATACCATCGGATGAATCGCAGAACATATTCCAGTCTGGGCTAGCAAAACAGTCCTGTACCTTAGCATCTGCTTCATCGGATCACTTCCCTATCTACTTGTAAGCAGGAATCTGGAGGATAGAGTTATGGTCAGATTTGCCAAATGCAGGGCGAGGGAGAGCTTTATATATGTCTCTGTGTGTGGAGTAAAGGTGATCTAGAGTTTTTTTCCCTCTAGTTGCGCAGGTGTCATTCTGGTAGAAATGAGGTAAAATGGATTGCTGTTTTCCTTCAATAAAATCACCGCCACTAGGAGTGTTGCCTCTTGGTGAGCATTTTGTTTTTGGCTTATGGCCCTATATAGCTAGTTGGGTGTGGTCTTAGTGCCATATCTAGATTAGATATAGATCCTGTAACCAGGTAAGTGTGCTCTCCAGCTATCAGTGATGATCGATCAAATAATCTTCCAAGTGCCTCTGCCATTGCCCTGATGTTGAAGCACATGAGAACTGACCAATATAGTGGCTTGGTCTGTATTGGGTTGTGATATGAAGTTAAGGCCTCTGCTAACCTTGGTGCACAGCAGTCATTTTGTGCCCAGAACAGCTCATACCCTTATTAAGTGTCACTTTGGTTGCATGTGACAGATATGTGGCGACTGGCGAGCCACGCTGAAGGTCTCTTTTGGACACATTTAGTCCAACTGCTCTGAGGCGTGTAGGGATCCAGATCTTTAGGGTTTTATTGTGACCAGTATCAGAAATTCTATTTTCACAAATCAAAAATGTAGGATACAGTTCATAGCCACCTGAATATCTTCCATTACATTGTGTCCCTCAGTTTAAGACTTGGAATGATGGGTCTTCACTTCGATGTTGCCATGGTGTTACAGACAAAGACCCTGTGTGACTGGCCGCATGCTTGCTCTACACAAGGATCTCTGGCATGCCTCTCAGTGTGTGACGATGAATATTCACACACACACACACACACACACACACACACACACACACACACACACACACACACACACACACACACACACACACACACACACACACACACACACACACACACACACACACACACACACACACACACACACACACACACACACACACACACACACACACACACACACACACACATATATAAACAAACACAAACTCAGTCCCCACACCCATACACACTCAGAGCATCTTCCCCTGTGTTGGTGGTTGAATATTCAGACCCAGGCGTGTGAGACAGGGGGAATAAGGTTGTGTTTATTAGCTGCTCCCTTGGTGTGTTCTAAATTGCCTTGTTTGCTCTGCACAAGCACACAAACAGATGCTGTCTCCTCTGCTATGGGTAATTCACTCTGTCTCTGGGTAACTACTGGAGGACCTCCCATGCCACACACACTCATGTCACATCTCTCACACACATGCACGCATGCTTGCACGCACTCACGCACTCACACACGCAGGCACACACACTGAAGCGCCACATATAGTAAACCTCAGTTCTTTGCCTCATCAGAGACACAATTTCACTCCTATTAAGAAAATCTGCATTTAGGTGGGCAGCATTGCTATCAGTCGAAATTAATCTGCTTTGACTGAATCCTAATGTGACCACAGTCATCCAGTAATTCTTGTCTGGATAGCTCCTCAGCACCAGCCTGAACCTTTTCACCCCCATACTCTCACCTCCTCTAACCCATCTCCGCTCCCCAGAAAGGAGCTGTTTTCAGTGGGTGAACCCCTTCAGATGGGCTGGTTATGGTGGGTGAACACATGGGCTGGTTATGGTGGGTGAAAACATGGGCTGGTTATGGTGGGTGAGGGCAGGCATGTCATTTAAGCGCTCCATCAGTGAACCGCCGCTTCTCCTGCCTGCATTACTGTGATTAACATCCGCACAGCAGACCACTGTCACAAACAGACACACACACACACTACCCTGTGATTGTCATCTGAGATAGGGTCTGCGAGGGCCGACAGTAGAGGGCCAATGAGAAATTGTTGTGGTACAGTGCTTGTTCCTGTTTGTCTTTTTGTTCTGTCTCTTTTCTTACTTCCTCCCCAACAAAGGCAATTTGACTGTGTGATTATAGTAAGGAAGCCAGTCCAGTTGAATATGTAGAGCCCTACTGTTCGTCACATTAGCTCACAGCCAGAGGCTCGACGAGGGCTGACCACAGTCTCTCCTCCTCATCCAGACAGAGAGGATACTCAGTCCACAGACACACTGTTACTGCTGCTGCTGCTGCTACTGTTACACTGTTACTGCTGCTGCTACTGTTACACTGTTACTGCTACTATTACACTGTTACTGCTACTGCTACTGTTACACTGTTACTGCAACTGTTACACTGTTACTGCTACTGTTACACTGTTACTGCTACTGTTACACTGCCACTGCTACTATTACACTGTTAGTGCTAGTGTTACTGCTACTGCTACTAATACATTGCTACTGCTACTATTACACTGTTACTGCTACTGTTACACTGTTACTGATACTGTTACACTGTTACTGCTAGTGTTACAGTGTTACTGCTACTGCTACACTGTTACTGCTACTATTACACTGTTACTGCTACTATTACTGTTACTGCTACTGTTACACTGCTACTGCTACTATTTCACTGTTACTGCTACTATTTCTGTTACTGCTACTATTACACTGTTACTGCTACTATTTCACTGTTACTCCTACTGTTACACTGTTACTGCTACTATTACACTATCAATGCTACTGTTACACTGATACTGCTACTGATACACTGCTACTGCTTCTATTACACTGTTACTGATACTATTTCACTGTTACTCCTACTGTTACACTGTTACTGCTACTATTACACTTTTACTGCTACTATTCCTGTTACTGCTACTATTACTGTTACTGCTACTGTTACACTGTTACTGCTACTGTTACACTGCTACTGCTACTATTACACTGTTACTGCTACTATTACTGTTACTGCTACTGCTACACTTTTACTGCTAGTGTTACACTGTTACTGCTACTGTTACACTGTTACTGCTACTGCTACTGTTACACTGTTACTGCTTCTGCTACACTGCTACTGCTACTATTACACTGTTACTGCTACTGTTACACTGCTACTGCTAGTGTTGCTGCTGCTGCTACTGTTACACTGCTACTGCTACACTATTACTGCTGGTTTTACTGCTATTGCTACTGGTACACTGCTGCTGCTAATGTTACTGCTAACGTTACTGCTAATGTTACTGTCACTGTTAATATATTACTGTTACTATTTATGCTACTGTTACTGTTTCTGTTACCGGTACTGTTACTATAACACGGTCACTGTTACACTGCTACTTTACACTGTTACTACTCTTGTTACTGTTACATTGTTACTGGTAACCAGTTACTGCTACTGTTACTGCTACTATTTATGCTACTGTTACTGTTGCTGTTACCGGTACTGTTACTATAACACGGTCACTGTTACACTGCTACTTTACACTGTTACTACTCTTCTTACTGTTATATTGATACTGTTAACCTGCTAATGCTACTGTTACCATTACTGTTACTGATGCTACTTCTACTGCTACTGTTACTGTTCCACTGTTACACTGCTACTCTTACTGCTACTTCAACTGTTACTGTTACTGTTACACTGCTACTGTTACTGCTACTTCTACAGTTACTGTTACTATTACTGCTACTGTTACTGTTACACTGTTACACTGTTACACTGTTACACTGTTACACTGCTACTCTTACTGCTACTTCTACAGTTAATGTTACTGTTACACTGCTGCTGTTACTGCTACTTCTACAGTTACTGTTACTGCTACTGTTACTGCTACTGTTACTGTTACACTGTTACACTGTTACACTGCTACTCTTACTGCTACTTCTACAGTTAATGTTACTGTTACTATTACTGCTACTGTTACTGCAACTGTTTTTTTTTCTGATACTGCTACTGATAATGCTACTGATACTGCTACTGTTACTGGTACTGTTACTGCTACTGTTACAGTTTCCACTGTTACACTGTGACTACTACTTCTACTGCTACACTGTTACTCCAACTGCTGCTGGTATTGCTACTGGAACAATCATGGTTATTATGTTACTGCTATGGCTATTGCTAATGTTGCTGATACAATTACTTTTAGTGTTACTGCTACTTTTACACTGTTACTGCTAATGTTACTATAAATCTGTTACAGCTTAGGCTGCTGTTACTGTTATTCTACCACTGTTACTATTACTGCTGCTGTTACTGTTCCTGCTACTGCTACTGCTAATGCTATTGTTACTGCTGCTGCCAATGTTGCTGTTACTGCTGATGTTACTTTTTAAAAATTATTATTTGACTTTTATCATTGAGATAATATTTTTTCAAGAGAGACCTGGTCCAATAGCAGCATGGGGAACAACGTTTCAGACAAAACAACCTACATACACTAACACAACATTAAACAAAACTATAAACACACATACAGTACAACAATTACATATTACATTAAAAACAAAACATCTTGACTAAAAATTACTGGCCTAAAAACAATTACACTCTTCTATGATATACAGTATACATCGATCAAGTGTTTAAACTCCACCAACGAAACCAAATCATCACATGACCTGTTCTAATTTTTGGTACTGTTAGAAGCAAATCAGAATTGGACAGTAATTGATATGTATTTACTGACCTGACTAAAAAAGAACAGAGATAAAAAGGCATTATACTCAATATGGCCTTAGAAATCAGTGTATACCAGTGTTTAAGCCTACGCAAGGTCAATGACGACCAGCCAACAGCGCTGTAGAGATCACAATGATGTGTTAGATGTTTCTGATTTGTAAATGAACCTGAGGGCTGCATGATACACTGTGCCATTTGGACTGCTACTACTACTACTATTGTTACTGTTACTGTTACTGATACTGCTACAGTTACCATTACTGTTATTGTTATTCTATTACTATTAGTGTTACTGTAAATATATTACTGTTACTGTTACTGTTACTATATTACTGTTACCTTTACTCTTACTGTTACTGCTACTGTTAGTGTTACTGTTATTATATTACTGTTACCAATTCTGCCACTGACTGTTACTGTTACCGCTACTGTTAGTATATTACTGTTACTGCTACTGGTATTATATTACTGTTACTGCTACTTTTATTATATTACTGTCACTGCTACTGTTATTATATTACTGTTACTGTTACTGCTACTTTTATTATATTACTGTCACTGCTACTGTTATTATATTACTGTTACTGTTATTATATTACTGCTACTGTTATTATATTACTGTTACTGTTATTATATTACTGTTACTGCTACTGTTATGATATTACTGTTACAGTTATTATATTACTGTTACTGCTACTGTTATTATACTACTGTTACTGTTACTGCTACTTTTATTATATTACTGTCACTGCTACTGTTATTATACTACTGTTACTGCTACTTTTATTATATTACTGTTACTGCTACTATTATGATATTACTGTTACAGTTATTATATTACTGTTACTGCTAATGTAATTATATTACTGTTAAATTACTGCTAATGTTATTATATAACTGTTACTGTTATAATATTGCTGTTACTGTTATTATATTACTGCTACTGTTATTACATTACTTTTACTGTAATTATATTACAGTTACTGTTACTGGTATTATATTGTTGTTACCATTACTTCTACTGTTATTATATGATTGTTGCTCTTACTGCTACTGTTATCACATTACTGTTACTGCTGTTGTTATTATATTACTACTATATTATAGTAGCGAAGTAATTACAATTTAGCAGATTAACACTGGAGTGATAAATGAGCAGATGATGATGTGTAAGTAGGGATATTGGAGTGCAAAAGAGCAGCAAAGTAATTAAAAACAATATGGGGATGAGGTAGGTAGATTGGGTGGGCTATTTACAGATGGACTATGTACAGCTGCAGCAATTGGTTAGCTGCTCAGATAGCTGATGTTTAAAGTTAGGGAGGGAAATATAAGTCTCCAGCTTCAGCGATTTTTGCAATTCTTTCCAGTCACTGGCCGCAGAGAACTGGAAGGAAAGGCGCCAAAGGAGCTGTTGGCTTTGGGGATGACCAGTGAGATATACCTGCTGGAGCGCGTGCTACGGGTAGGTGTTGTTATCATGACCAGTGAGCTGAGATAAGGCGGATCTTTACCTAGCATAGACCTATAGATGACCTGGAGCCAGTGGGTCTGGCGACAAATATGTATCGAGGGCCAGCCAACTAGAGCATACAGATCGCAGTGGTGGGTGGTATAAGGTGCTTTGGTAACAAAACAGATGGCACTGTAATAGACTATTTTGCTATTTTGTAGATGACATTGCCGAAGTCGAGGATCGGTAGAATTGCCAGTTTTACTAGGGTAAGTTTGGCGACGTGAGTGAAGGAGGCTTTGTTGCGAAATAGAAAGCCAATTCTAGATTTGATTTTGGATTGGAGATGTTTGATTTTAGTATTTGTAGTTGTCCACATATTCTAGGTCAGAACCGTCCAGGGTAATGATGCTAGTTGGTTGGGTGGGTGCGGGCAGCGAACTGTTGAAAAGCATGCATTTGTTTTAACTAGCGTTTAAGAGCAGTTGGAGGCCACGGAAGGAGTGTTGTATGGCATTGAAGCTCGTTTGGAAGTTAGATAACTCAGTGTCCAAAGAAGGGCCAGATGTATACAGAATGATGTCATCTGCGTAGAGGTGGATTAGGGAGTCACCCGCAGCAAGAGCGACATCATTGATATATACAGAGAAAAGAGTCGGCCCGAGAATTGAACCCTGTGGTACCCCCATAGAGACTGAGGTCCGGACAACATGCCAGAGGTCCATACAACATGCCCTCCAATTTGACACACTGAACTCCGTCTGCAAAGTAGTTGGTGAACCAGGCGAGGCAATCATTTGAGAAACGAAGCTATTGAGTCTGCCGATAAGAATACGGTGATTGACAGAGTCGAAAGCCTTTGCAAGGTCGATGAAGATGGCTCCACAGTACTGTCTTTTATGGATGGCGGTTATGATATCGTCTTAGTGCCTTGAGCGTGGCTGAGGTGCACCCGTGACCGGCTCGGAAACCGGATTGCACAGCGGAGAAGGTAAGGTGGAATTCGAAATGGACAATGATCTGTTTATTAACTGGCTTTCGAAGACTAGAGAGGCAGGGCAGGATGGATATAGGTCTATAACAGTTTGGGTCTAGAGTGTTACCCCCTTTGAAGAGGGGGATGACCGCGGCAGCTTTCCAATCTTTAGGGATCTCGGATGATACGAAAGAGAGGTTGAACAGACTGGTAATAGGGGTTGCAACAATGACGGCAGATAGTTTTAGAAAGAGAAGGTCCAGATTGCCTAACCCAGCTGATTTGTACAGGTACAGGTTTTGCAGTTCTTTCAGAACATCTGCAATCTGGATTTGGGTGAAGGAGAAGCTGGGGAGGCTCGGGCAGGTTACTGCTACTGTTACCGCTAATGTTATTATATTACACTTACTGTTACTGTTACTGCTACTGCTACTTTTACCTTTACTGTTATTGTTATTCTATTAATATTACTGTTACTGTTACTGTTACTGTTAATGCTACTGCTACTTTTACCTTTACTGTTATTGTTATTGTTATTGTTATTCTATTACTGTTACTGCTACTGTTATTATACTACTGTTACTGTTACTTCTACTGTTAATAATATTACTGTTACTGTTACTGTTAATACTACTGTTATTATATTGCTGTTACTGCTACTGCCTCTGTTACCATGGCTGCTACTGTTATTATATGATTGTTACTGTTACTGCTACTTTTATTATGTTACTGTGATTGCTACTGCTACTGTTATTATAGTAGTGTTACTGTTACAGTTATTATATTACTGTTACTGTTATATATATCCCATTTAGCAGACGCTTTTGTCCAAAGCGACTTACAAGTCGGCTGGGGCCACTACTTTTACATATGGGTGGTCCCAGCGGGAATCGAACCCACGACGCTTGGCGTTGCAAGCGCCATGCTCTACCGACTGAGCCACACAGGACCCATTATATTACAGTAATTGTTGTTATATTACTGTTACCATTACTGTTACTGTTATTATAGTACTGTTACTGTTATTATATTACTGTTACTGTTATTATATTACTGTTACTGTTACTGCTACTTTTATTATAGTACTGTTACTGTTATTATATAACTGTTACCATTACAGCTACAGTTATTATATTACTGTTAACGTTAATATATTACTGTTACTGTTACTGTTATTATACTACTGTTACTGTTTCTGTTATTATTTTAATGTTACTGTTACTGCTACTGTTATTATATTACTGTTACAGCTATTGCTACTGTTATTATATTACTGTTACAGCTATTGCTACTGTTATTATATGTCTGTTACTGTTATTATATTACTGTTACTGCTGCTGTTATTATATTACTGTTACTGTTGTTATAATACTGTTACTGCTACTGCTACTACTACAGTTACTGTTACTGTTACTGCTACTGTTACTGTTACTGTTACAGCTACTGTTATTATATTAGTGTTACTGCTACTGCTGCTGTTACCATTACTGCTTCTGTTATTATATTATATTACTGTTACTGTTACTCTTACTGTTACTATATCACTGCTACTGTTACTGTTAATATACTACTGGTAATGTTACCATTGCTGTTACTGTTACCATTGCTGCTACTGTTATTATATTACTGTTACTGTTATTTTATAACTGTTACTGTTTTATATTACTGTGACTGTGACGGTGACTGCTACAGTTACTGTTATTTTATTACTGTTACTGTTATTATATTAATGTTACTGTTGTTATATTACTGTTACTGTTTTATATTGCTGTGACTGTTATTATATTACTGTTACTGTTATTACATTACTGTTACTGTTGTTATATTACTGCTACTGTTATTATATTACTGCTACTGTTATTATATTACTGCTACTGTTATTATATTACTGCTACTGTTGTTATATTACTGTTACTGTTGTTATTTTGCTGTTACTGCTTCTGATAATGTTAATGTTACTGTTATTATATTACTGCTACTGTTATTATATTACTGTTACTGTTATTATATTACTGCTACTGTTACTGTTACTGTTACTGTTACTGTTATTATATTACTGTTACTTCTACTGCTACTGTTACCATTACTGTTATTATATTACTGTTACTTCTACTGCTACTGTTACCATTACTGTTATAATGATCTGTTACTTTAACTATTACAGCTACGGTTACTGCTACTGTTATTATATTACTGCTACTGTTATTATATTACTGCTACTGCATTACTGCTTTCATTATTATATTACCGCTACTGTTACTGTTACTGTTATTGTATTACTGCTACTGTTATTATATTACTGCTACTGTTATTATATTACTGCTACTGCTTTCATTATTATATTACCGCTACTGTTACTGTTACTGTTATTATATTACTGTTACTTCTACTGCTACTGTTACCATTACTGTTATAATGATCTGTTACTTTAACTTTTAACTATTACAGCTACTGTTACTGCTACTGTTATTATATTACCGCTACTGTTATTATATTACCGCTACTGTTACTGTTACTGTTATTATATTACTGTTACTTCTACTGCTACTGTTACCATTACTGTTATAATGATCTGTTACTTTAACTATTACAGCTACTGTTACTGCTACTGTTATTATATTACTTACTGTTATTATATTACTGCTACTTCTACTGCTACTGTTACCATTACTGTTATAATGATCTGTTACTTTAACTATTACAGCTACTGTTACTGCTACTGTTATTATATTACTGCTACTTCTACTGCTACTGTTACCATTACTGTTATAATGATCTGTTACTTTAACTATTACAGCTACTGTTACTGCTACTGTTATTATATTACTGTTACTTCTACTGCTACTGTTACCATTACTGTTATAATGATCTGTTACTTTAACTATTCAAATCAAATCGATCAAATCAAATTTTATTTGTCACATACACATGGTTAGCAGATGTTAATGCGAGTGTAGCGAAATGCTTGTGCTTCTAGTTCCGACAATGCAGTAATAACCAACAAGTAATCTAACTAACAATTCCTAAACTACTGTCTTATACACAGTGTAAGGGGATAAAGAATATGTACATAAGGATATATGAATGAGTGATGGTACAGAGCAGCATGGGCAAGAGATGTAGATGGTATCGAGTACAGTATATACATATGAGATGAGTATGTAAACAAAGTGGCATAGTTAAAGTGGCTAGTGATACATGTATTACATAAGGATGCAGTCGATGATATAGAGTACAGTATATACGTATGCATATGAGATGAATAATGTAGGGTAAGTAACATTATATAAGGTAGCATTGTTTAAAGTGGCTAGTGATATATTTACATCATTTCCCATCAATTCCCATTATTAAAGTGGCTGGAGTTGAGTCAGTGTCAGTGTGTTGGCAGCAGCCACTCAATGTTAGTGGTGGCTGTTTAACAGTCTGATGGCCTTGAGATAGAAGCTGTTTTTCAGTCTCTCGGTCCCAGCTTTGATGCACCTGTATTTACCTCGCCTTCTGGATGATAGCGGTGTGAACAGGCAGTGGTTCGGGTGGTTGATGTCCTTGATGATCTTTATGGCCTTCCTGTAACATCGGGTGGTGTAGGTGTCCTGGAGGGCAGGTAGTTTGCCCCCGGTGATGCGTTGTGCAGACCTCACTACCCTCTGGAGAGCCTTACGGTTGAGGGCGGAGCAGTTGCCGTACCAGGCGGTGATACAACCCGCCAGGATGCTCTCGATTGTGCATCTGTAGAAGTTTGTGAGTGCTTTTGGTGACAAGCCGAATTTCTTCAGCCTCCTGAGGTTGAAGAGGCGCTGCTGCGCCTTCTTCACGATGCTGTCTGTGTGAGTGGACCAATTCAGTTTGTCTGTGATGTGTATGCCGAGGAACTTAAAACTTGCTACTCTCTCCACTACTGTTCCATCGATGTGGATAGGGGGTGTTCCCTCTGCTGTTTCCTGAAGTCCACAATCATCTCCTTAGTTTTGTTGACGTTGAGTGTGAGGTTATTTTCCTGACACCACACTCCGAGGGCCCTGTCCTCCTCCCTGTAGGCCGTCTCGTCGTTGTTGGTAATCAAGCCTACCACTGTTGTGTCGTCCGCAAACTTGATGATTGAGTTGGAGGCGTGCGTGGCCACGCAGTCGTGGGTGAACAGGGAGTACAGGAGAGGGCTCAGAACGCACCCTTGTGGGGCCCCAGTGTTGAGGATCAGCGGGGAGGAGATGTTGTTACCTACCCTCACCACCTGGGGGCGGCCCGTCAGGAAGTCCAGTAGCCAGTTGCACAGGACGGGGTCGAGACCCAGGGTCTCGAGCTTGATGACGAGCTTGGAGGGTACTATGGTGTTGAATGCCGAGCTGTAGTCGATGAACAGCATTCTCACATAGGTATTCCTCTTGTCCAGATGGGTTAGGGCAGTGTGCAGTGTGGTTGAGATTGCATCGTCTGTGGACCTATTTGGGCGGTAAGCAAATTGGAGTGGGTCTAGGGTGTCAGGTAGGGAGGTGTTATGGTCCTTGACTAGTCTCTCAAAGCACTTCATGATGACGGAAGTGAGTGCTACGGGCGGTAGTCGTTTAGCTCAGTTACCTTAGCTTTCTTGGGAACAGGAACAATGGTGGCCCTCTTGAAGCATGTGGGAACAGCAGACTGGTATAGGGATTGATTGAATATGTCCGTAAACACACCAGCCAGCTGGTCTGCGCATGCTCTGAGGGTGCGGCTGGGGATGCCGTCTGGGCCTGCAGCCTTGCGAGGGTTAACACGTTTAAATGTTTTACTCACCTCGGCTGCAGTGAAGGAGAGACCGCATGTTTCCGTTGCAGGCCGTGTCAGTGGCACTGTATTGTCCTCAAAGCGGGCAAAAAAGTTATTTAGTCTGCCTGGGAGCAAGACATCCTGGTCAGTGACTGGGCTGGATTTCTTCCTGTAGTCCGTGATTGACTGTAGACCCTGCCACATGCCTCTTGTGTCTGAGCCGTTGAATTGAGATTCTACTTTGTCTCTGTACTGACGCTTAGCTTGTTTGATAGCCTTACGGAGGGAATAGCTGCACTGTTTGTATTCAGTCATGTTACCAGACACCTTGCCCTGATTGAAAGCAGTGGTTCGCGCTTTCAGTTTCACGCGAATGCTGCCATCAATCCACGGTTTCTGGTTAGGGAATGTTTTAATCGTTGCTATGGGAACGACATCTTCAACGCACGTTCTAATGAACTCGCACACCGAATCAGCATATTCGTCAATGTTGTTATCTGACGCAATACGAAACATGTCCCAGTCCACGTGATGGAAGCAGTCTTGGAGTGTGGAGTTAGCTTGGTCGGACCAGCGTTGGACAGACCTCAGCGTGGGAGCTTCTTTTTTTAGTTTTTGTCTGTAGGCAGGTATCAGCAAAATTGAGTCGTGGTCAGCTTTTCCGAAAGGGGGGCGGGGCAGGGCCTTATATGCGTCGCGGAAGTTAGAGTAACAGTGATTCAAGGTTTTTCAACCCCTGGTTGCGCAATCGATATGCTGATAAAATTTAGGGAGTCTTGTTTTCAGATTAGCCTTGTTAAAATCCCCAGCAACAATGAATGCAGCCTCCAGATAAATGGTTTCCAGTTTGCAAAGAGTTAAATAAAGTTTGTTCAGAGCCATCGATGTGTCTGCTTGGGGGGGATATATACGGCTGTGATTATAATCGAAGAGAATTCTCTTGGTAGATAATGCGGTCTACATTTGATTGTGAGGAATTCTAAATCAGGTGAACAGAAGGATTTGAGTTCCTGTATGTTTCTTTCATCGCACCATGCCTCGTTAGCCATAAGGCATACACCCCCACCCCTCTTCTTACCAGAAAGGTGTTTGTTTCTGTCGGCGCGATGCGTGGAGAAACCCGTTGGCTGCACCGCTTCGGATAGCGTCTCTCCAGTGAGCCATGTTTCCGTGAAGCACAAAACGTTACAGTCTCTGATGTCCCTCTGGAATGCTACCCTTGCTCGGATTTCATCAACCTTGTTGTCAAGAGACTGGACATTGGCAAGAAGAATGCTAGGAAATGGGGCACGATGTGCCCGTCTCCGTAGTCTGACCAGAAGACCGCTACGTTTCCCTCTTTTTTGGAGTCGTTTTATTGGGTCGCATGCGATCCATTCCGTTGTCCTGTTTGTAAGGCAGAACACAGGATCCGCATCGCAAAAAACATAGTCTTGGTCGTACTGATGGTGAGGTGACGCTGATCTTATATACAGTAGTTCTTCTCGACTGTATGTAATGAAACCTAAGATGACCGGGGGTACTAATGTAAGAAATAGCACGTAAAAAAAAACAAAAAACTGCATAGTTTCCTAGGAACGCGAAGCGAGGCGGCCATCTCTGTCGGCGCCGGAAGTAACAGCTATTACAGCTACTGTTACTGCTACTGTTATTATATTACTGCTACTGTTATTATATTACTGTTACTCCATTACTGCTTTCATTATTATATTACCACTACTGTTACTGTTACTGTTACTGTTATTATATTACTGCTACTGTTATTATATTACTGCTACTGTTATTATATTACTGCTACTGTTATTATATTACTGCTACTGTTATTATATTACCGCTACTGTTACTGTTACTGTTATTGTATTACTGTTACTTCTACTGCTACTGTTACCATTACTGTTATAATGATCTGTTACTTTAACTATTACAGCTACTGTTACTGTTACTGTTATTATATTACTGTTACTTCTACTGCTACTGTTACCATTACTGTTATAATGATCTGTTACTTTAACTATTACAGCTACTGTTACTGCTACTGTTATTATATTACTGTTACTTCTACTGCTACTGTTACCATTACTGTTATAATGATCTGTTACTTTAACTGTTACTGCTACTGTTACTGTTATTATATTACTGCTACTGTTATTATATTACCGCTACTGTTACTGTTATTATATTACTGTTACTTCTACTGCTACTGTTACCATTACTGTTATAATTATCTGTTACTTTAACTGTTACTGCTACTGTTACTGTTATTATATTACTGTTATTGTCACTGCTACTGTTACTGTTATTATATTACTGTTGCAGTTATTGTTATGAAATTACTGCTATTGCTACTTCTACTGTTACTGCTATTGCAATGCTACTGCGCTGTCATAGATCTCAGCCTGTTAAACCACTGTATAGTCCATATTGTAGGACAGATCACATAGCTTAAGCAGACAAAGCAGAATCAGATGGGGAACAGCCAAGACATCCGCAGGGGACTGGAAAGAGCAGCAGAGATACAGAGGAGTAGTAGAGTATGTGTGTCTGTGTGTGTGTGAGTGTATGTGTGTGTTTCACTTTATTGTAATTATGTGCCTAAACCCAGGGCCTCGTTTCACGGCCCTGGTGTGTCCGGCGGTGGAAAATAGTCAGTTTTGATTACAAAGTAAACGCTATGGTGTCGGACAGGCCGCTACACGCTGATATGCACTCTATCAGTGTGATTTATGCAAATTATGCACATTATTCCCGCAAGAATCTCTTCTGAAACTGCCAGGATAAATTGCCGGAAATTAGCCATAAAATCCATTGTGCAGGGAGTCTGAGGTGAAGACTGTGGAGGAGCCAAGGACACGGGGCTGCACTGGTTACGCCTGGCCTGGTGCTGGATACACATCCACATCCACCATGCACGCCATTCATGCCTGTTAAAAACCTCACACGTACACGCACAGATACACACACACGCACACACACAGACAGACAGAACAGTCGTATTCCATCTAGTAATGGATGTAAAATGATCTATTACAGTGAACAGAGCACCTGGGTTTGTTCTAATGTTTTGATATTGCACCACAAGGCTTGTCCGGCTTCTTTGTCTCCTTTGCTTCTCTTTTTCATTAAGGCAAATTCATTTTTAAGATGTTCTAATATTATGTATTAGACCGATAGGTTAGCCATCAGCATTTTAAGAAGTTTTAATCTATCTACATTTGGTTTGCAGATGTCATCTGTGAATTTGTAGTACTGAAAATGTATAAATGATATGTATTTAGGTTTTTTTCCCATGCAATTTCCAAGTTTGTTTATTTTTATATTTTGATGTTTCTATTTAAAATAACAAAGACTACGTTTGCCGTGTTTTTGACCCATAATCCTAATCTTTAGATCAGATTATCATCAAAACATACAATACAATCAGGTAATGGATAAATATTTGTAAAAACACTGTATACTCTAACAATAATTTTTTTGTCAAAACAGGAGTCTCCGAAAGCCTAACCTGTCATAGATTGGTCTGTCCCTGAGCCTGGACTCTCCATTTGTCTCGGCGCTGATGGTCACGTGATCAGCAGTACCAGTGTGTGAGCATGATGATGATGAGCGCATGGTGATTATGTCATCTTCATGTCTTCGGTGTAATGTGCAAGCCCTGGTTAATGACTTTCAGAGAGGGAGATGAATCCCACCCCACCTCAACCCTGATACACCAAGGAAGGGTCACCACATGCATATTGATGAGTTTGGCTAGATTATTACACACACACACATGTATACCCATACAGACATACACAAAAAATAGCATTTCATTTTTGCATCTAAAATTACCTTTCACACAGGATTAGAATTTATACAATATGATGTAATTTTCAACAAACAGCAGATAATTTGTTCAGAAAAAAATATCTATACGTTCAACCAAAATAGACCACAATGTGGGTCACATTAATATACTGGAATAAATAGAAATTGTCTACGAACACGAGGAAATTATAATCCAATATGATAATCCAATATCTATCAGGACCCTCAACCTTGTACCCATGGCTTTGTCCTCATGTCGTCACGTTGATTTGGTTCAGTGGAGTAAACAACCCAACAACTAAATAACCAGTCAACTTCGGCATGCTGTATCCCAACTCTAACAACACCAGAAATCACTAATGGGCAATTCCATGGTAAAGGTATTACATTTTGACTCAGTTTTTTAAACTTTAAAATGTATGCCAAAGAAATATCATTGATTTCAAAGTTTAACAAGCCATACAACTCTATGCACAATGACTACTTTTAACAATTTCCACAGACATTTTACAAAACCAAATTTAGTGGAAGAACGGTGTAGATTCAAACTTTGGTAACGGAATGGCAGTAAAATCTCCCATAGGTTTTATACAACCACGTTTTCCAAAAACTCTGTTAAATATCTGCTCAGAATGAAGGTTCAAAGATGTCTGCAGAAAGAATGGGGTGTCAGCTATGACACTGCACCTTGATTTTGAAAAAATCTATTTTGGTTATTGAACTACAGTAAGTGAAGTGGATTACGGTTACGGAAATACAGCATGGGTCCCAGATCTGTACTACACAGGAATGCATAATTATTTATATGAATGTCATTCTCTGCATGTTTCACAAGTTTGGACATCACAGCACAGCATTGCACAGTAGACTACAGTACAGTAGAGTTCAGTACAGTACAATACAGTAAAGTAGAGTATAGTGCAGTACAGTACAGTACAGTACAGTACAGTACAGTACAGTACAGTATACTGCACTGTAATCTACTGCACTATACTCTACTTGTATTTACTGTACCGTATTGTACTGTATTGTGTTGGAATGCACTTTGCTGTCCCTTCAACGGGACAGTTGTAAATCATGCAGCGCCTTGTGTCAAGATTTTAAAGAAACAACTAATGTTGGTACATATAAACGTCTTATATTGGCTGGAAGCTTAAATTCTTGTTAATATAACTGTCCAATTTACAGTAGCTATTAATGCGAAAAAATGCCATGCTATTGTTTGAGGAGAGCTCCGAACACCAAAACACTTTTTTCACCTCTGAAGGTGAAATGTGTACTTACATTCTGAAATCTTGCTCTGATTTATCATCCAAACGGTCCCAGAGATACCATGAAGGGTAATTTTGTTAGATAAAATCCTATTTCATATCCAAAAAAGGTCCATATAGCATGCACGATCGATTTTGTATTTCCACTCGTTCAATTTGCAAAGAAAGAAATCTGTGAAAATCTGAACCTAAACGTTGTTTCAACCAGCCAAATCACATTTGTATGTATTCCTCAGAGATCCTAGAACGTAACCAGACTTCACTATATCATTAGGGGTGTAGTGTATCCTATAGGACACCATATTTGGTCAGAGAGCGACACCTTCATGGTACGCTGATGGCGCGAGCGGCCTTCACTTGAATGACTTTGTCAAATAAGCACCAATTGTTGTCAAGCAAAGCCAGCTGGACAGCCAATGAGCTGGGCTTCATGGGAGTGTCCGTATATGTTGTAAACCCTGCATATGTCATAAAATGTAGCTACTAACTTTGTACGACAGCATGCATTTTCCTTTTGGAAAAAAATTATAAGAATATTATGAAGTTATGAAAACTGCTTGTTTTGCAAATGTTGAACTTAAAATATGGCTACTAATACTGGAAAAGCTAAATCAACATCCAAGTATACATATTTGACGATATTCTTGCAGAAAAATGTAATATGAATGCAAATCTCTCCTTCACGATTTGCCCAAATGTACTTGGGTGACTTCACACTAAATGTCATGTAGTTCGATCATACTTCAAGTTATTCATCTGAAACTCTGCACATACACTGTTGCCATCTTGAGGACACCATTGGAACCAGAGTGATGGCTAGAACTGGGAACTTTGTCTTGTATTTCAAAGATGGTGGTAGAAAAAAACTGGTTGTTTTTTTCTTTGTATTTTCTTCTACCAGATCTATTGTGTTATATTCTCCTAGATCCAATTCATATTTCCACAAAATTCAAAGTGTTTCCTTTCAAATGGTACCAAGAATATGCATATCCTTGCTTCAGGGCCTGAGCTACAGGCAGTTAGATTTGGTATGTCATTTTAGGTGAAAATTTAAAAAAAAGGGGCTAACCCTTTTAAACCACCAGACAACAGAAAGACAAAGAAACAGTTATCAGCTGAACATAACAGTATGCCAGTGGAAGAGAGGACAATAGTAGGTGATCCAACTGTGGTTTGTGACTGTTATGATTTCCCATTGTAGCAAATTCAGTTGCAATAATTCCATTAACGATGTTTGTGTAATTCCGGTACCAATTTGGTAACGGAATTACATGTTTTAATCACTTAATCATTGTATGCTGTAGCATTAAGATTTCCCTTCACTGGAACTAAGGGGCCTAGCCCGAACCATGAAAAACATCCCCAAACCATTATTCCTTTACCAGACTTTACAGTTGGCACTATGCATTGGGGCAGATAGCATTCTCCTGGCATCCACCATTTCAGTGCAAGAGGCATCACTACAGTCCCTGGTTCGATTCCAGGCTGTATCACATCCGGATGTGATTCGGAGTCCCATAGGATGGCGGACAATTGGCACATCGTCGTCTCCGGGTAGGCCGTCATTGTAAGTAAGATTTTGTTCTTAACTGGCTTGCCAAGTTAAATAAAGGTTCAATTACAAAATAATAATTTACCCAGATTCGTCCGTCGGACTGCCAGATGGTGAAGCGTGATTCATCACTCCCAAGAACGCCTTTCCACTGCTCCAGAGTTCAATAGCTTTACAGCTCTCCAGCTGAAGCTTGGCATTGCGCATGGTGATCTTAGGCTTGTGTGCAGCTGCTCGGCCATGGAAACCCATTTCATGAAGCTCCTGGCGAACAGTTCTTGTGCTGACGTTGCTTCCAGAGACAGTTTGGAACTCAGTAGTGAGTGTTGCAAACGAAGTTGTAAAAATGTTTGTGAGCTAGTGTGGCTGATCACTTCGCGGCTGAGCTGTTATTGCTCCTAGACATTTCCACTTCACAATAACAGCACTTACAGTTGACCAGGGCAGCTCTAGCAGGGCATATATTTTACAAACTGACTTTTTGGAAAGGTGGCATCCTTTGACGGTGCCACATTGAAAGTCACTGAGCTCTTCGGTAAAGCCATTCTACTGACAGAGATGGCCGCCTCGCTTCGCGTTCCTAGGAAACTATGCAGTTTTTTTTTTTTACGTGTTATTTCTTACATTAGTACCTCAGGTCATCTTAGGTTTCATTACATACAGCCGAGAAGAACTACTGTATATAAGATCAGCGTCAACTCACCATCAGTACGACCAAGAATATGTTTTTTCGCGACGCGATCCTGTGTTCTGCCTTACAAACAGGACAACGGAATGGATCGCATGCAGCGACCCCAAAAACGACTCCGAAAAAGAGGGAAACGTAGCGGTCTTCTGGTCAGACTACGGAGACGGGCACATCGTGCCCCACTTCCTGGCATTCTTCTTGCCAATGTCCAGTCTCTTGACAACAAGGTTGATGAAATCCGAGCAAGGGTAGCATTCCAGAGGGACATCAGAGACTGTAACGTTTTGTGCTTCACGGAAACATGGCTCACTGGAGAGACGCTATCCGATGCGGTGCAGCCAACGGGTTTCTCCACGCATCGCGCCGACAGAAACAAACACCTTTCTGGTAAGAAGAGGGGTGGGGGTGTATGCCTTATGGCTAACGAGGCATGGTGCGATGAAAGAAACATACAGGAACTCAAATCCTTCTGTTCACCTGATTTAGAATTCCTCACAATCAAATGTAGACAACATTACCTACCAAGAGAATTCTCTTCGATTATAATCACAGCCGTATATATCCCCCCCCCAAGCAGACACATCGATGGCTCTGAACGAACTTTATTTAACTCTTTGCAAACTGGAAACCATTTATCCGGAGGCTGCATTCATCGTTGTTGGGGATTTTAACAAGGCTAATCTGAAAACAAGACTCCCTAAATTTTATCAGCATATCGATTGCGCAACCAGGGGCGGAAAAACCTTGGATCACTGTTACTCTAACTTCCGCGACGCATATAAGGCCCTGCCCCGCCCCCCTTTCGGAAAAGCTGACCACAACTCCATTTTGCTGATACCTGCCTACAGACAAAAGCTAAAAAAAGAAGCTCCCACGCTGAGGTCTGTCCAACGCTGGTCCGACCAAGCTGACTCCACACTCCAAGACTGCTTCCATCATGTGGACTGGGACATGTTTCGTATTGCGTCAAATAACAACATTGACGAATACGCTGATTCGGTGTGCGAGTTCATTAGAACGTGCGTTGAAGATGTCGTTCCCATAGCAACGATTAAAACATTCCCTAACCAGAAACCTTGGATTGATGGCAGCATTCGTGTGAAACTGAAAGCGCGAACCACTGCTTTCAATCAGGGCAAGGTGTCTGGTAACATGACTGAATACAAACAATGCAGCTATTCCCTCCGTAAGGCTATCAAACAAGCTAAGCGTCAGTACAGAGACAAAGTAGAATCCCAATTCAACGGCTCAGACACAAGAGGCATGTGGCAGGGTCTACAGTCAATCACGGACTACAGGAAGAAATCCAGCCCAGTCACGGACCAGGATGTCTTGCTCCCAGGCAGACTAAATAACTTTTTTGCCCGCTTTGAGGACAACACAGTGCCACTGACACTGCCTGCAACGGAAAAATGCGGTCTCTCCTTCACTGCAGCCGAGGTGAGTAAAACATTTAAACGTGTTAACCCTCGCAAGGCTGCAGGCCCAGACGGCATCCCCAGCCGCGCCCTCAGAGCATGCGCAGACCAGCTGGCTGGTGTGTTTACGGACATATTCAATCAATCCCTATACCAGTCTGCTGTTCCCACATGCTTCAAGAGGGCCACCATCGTTCCTGTTCCCAAGAAAGCTAAGGTAACTGAGCTAAAGGACTACCGCCCCGTAGCACTCACTTCCGTCATCATGAAGTGCTTTGAGAGACTAGTCAAGGACCATATCACCTCCACCCTACCTGACTCCCTAGACCCACTCCAATTTGCTTACCGCTCAAATAGGTCCACAGACGATGCAATCTCAACCACACTGCACACTGCCCTAACCCATCTGGACAAGAGGAATACCTATGTGAGAATGCTGTTCATCGACTACAGCTCGGCATTCAACACCATAATACCCTCCAAGCTCGTCATCAAGCTCGAGACCCTGGGTCTCGACCCCGCCCTGTGCAACTGGGTACTGGACTTCCTGATGGGCCGCCCCCAGGTGGTGAGGGTAGGTAACAACATCTCCTCCCCGCTGATCCTCAACACTGGGGCCCCACAAGGGTGCGTTCTGAGCCCTCTCCTGTACTCCCTGTTCACCCACGACTGCGTGGCCACGCACGCCTCCAACTCAATCATCAAGTTTGCGGACGACACAACAGTGGTAGGCTTGATTACCAACAACGACGAGACGGCCTACAGGGAGGAGGTGAGGGCCCTCGGAGTGTGGTGTCAGGAAAATAACCTCACACTCAACGTCAACAAAACTAAGGAGATGATTGTGGACTTCAGGAAACAGCAGAGGAACACCCCTATCCACATCGATGGAACAGTAGTGGAGAGAGTAGAAAGCTTTAAGTTCCTCGGCATACACATCACAGACAAACTGAATTGGTCCACTCACACAGACAGCATCGTGAAGAAGGCGCAGCAGCGCCTCTTCAACCTCAGGAGGCTGAAGAAATTCGGCTTGTCACCAAAAGCACTCACAAACTTCTACAGAGGCACAATCGAGAGCATCCTGGCGGGCTGTATCACCGCCTGGTACGGCAACTGCTCCGCCCTCAACCGTAAGGCTCTCCAGAGGGTAGTGAGGTCTGCACAACGCATCATCGGGGGCAAACTACCTGCCCTCCAGGACACCTACACCACCCGATGTTACAGGAAGGCCATAAAGATCATCAAGGACATCTACCACCCGAGCCACTGCCTGTTCACACCGCTATCATCCAGAAGGCGAGGTCAGTACAGGTGCATCAGAGCTGGGACCGAGAGACTGAAAAACAGCTTCTATCTCAAGGCCATCAGACTGTTAAACAGCCACCACTAACATTGAGTGGCTGCTGCCTACACACTGACACTGACTCAACTCCAGCCACTTTAATAATGGGAATTGATGGGAAATGTTGTAAATATATCACTAGCCACTTTAAACAATGCTACCTTATATAATGTTACTTACCCTACATTATTCATCTCATATGCATACGTATATACTGTACTCTATATCATCGACTGCATCCTTATGTAATACATGTATCACTAGCCACTTTAACTATGCCACTTTGTTTACATACTCATCTCATATGTATATACTGTACTCGATACCATCTACTGTATCTTGCCTATGCTGCTCTGTATCATCACTCATTCATATATCCTTATGTACATATTCTTTATCCCCTTACACTGTGTATAAGACAGTAGATTAGGAATTGTTAGTTAGATTACTTGTTGGTTATTACTGCATTGTCGGAACTAGAAGCACAAGCATTTCGCTACACTCGCATTAACATCTGCTAACCATGTGTATGTGACAAATAAAATTTGATTTGATTTATGTAGAATGCTTGTCTGTGTGCTCGATAGTATACACCTGTCAGCAACGGATGTGGCTGAAATAGCAGGATCCACTAATTTGAAGGGGTGTCCAAATACTTTTGTTTCCATAGTGTATTTCTGATAGATATTTTCCAAGACTCCTTTTCCATCTGTTTATCCAGAAATTAAAGC
The DNA here is from genome assembly GCF_036934945.1 of Oncorhynchus masou masou. Classification (NCBI taxonomy): domain Eukaryota; kingdom Metazoa; phylum Chordata; class Actinopteri; order Salmoniformes; family Salmonidae; genus Oncorhynchus; species Oncorhynchus masou. The sequence continues at coordinate 55,973,830 of NC_088241.1, read as the reverse complement.
CTTTACTTATGTGTAATTTTTAAGATGAAAAAATGTATGCCTTAATTTCCCAAAAATATAGACTGTTAACTTTCATTTGACACCTAATGTGATTTACTCTGATAAACTTCACATGTTGGTGCTCATGGGTCCTTTCACATGGAAATGCCCTGCTGTGTCTGTAGGATGGTGCCTTGTAATCCCAGGGGAATAAAAGAACATCAGATTACGCCACAAAGGAAAATGCCACTGGTAAATTGGGATTGGGAGATTACGCAGAATAGGACTTAATCTGATTAATATGGAGGGGAGGAAGAAGGCTTCTGGATGTTACTCCATAATTGCATATTTCAGATGAGGTGATATTCACACATTACTAGGTCACATATTGGACAGCCAGCCAATCAGTCAGCCAGTCAGCCAGTCAACCAGTCAGCCAGCCAGTCAGCCAGTCAGTTAATCAGTCAGTCAGCCAATCAGCCAGCTAGCCAGTCAGCCAGCCAGTCAATCAACCAATCAATCAGCCAGTCAATCAGTCAACCAGTCAGTCAGTCAGTCAGAGCAGTCAGTCAGTTAGTCAGTTAACCAGTCATGGATAAACGTGGGAACATGTTCACCTGACCTCAAGACTGACACACACAAACATCCTCTTTACAGTCACTCTAAAGATCACACACAAAGACAAGCAAATATATGAAAAATATATTATTTAATGTAGCCATCACTGACTGTTACCATTATATAATTATGTGTAACTAATGTGTATAAAAATGCAGAAATGCTGATCATAAATAATGTATAATGCATGAATGAAAATGAGAGTAAAAGCAAAGGATAGTAGAAAACGACACTGTAGAAAAATGACTGTGTTACTTATTCATCTCATATATTATATGATTTATTATTAAGTCAGATAAACAACACAGCAGGTCATTTTAGGCCACAGGAATGACGTCTTAGTTGTCGAACTCCCCCAGGTCCAGCCAACAACATCCTCCCTGTGACCCGAGACTCCCTTCAAATGAGCAAAATACATTCCAATTGAAAACAGAGTCGTGGGATAAGCATACATTAATGCAAAGAAATCTGTCAAATAATTAATGCAACTGAATTGGTTACAATGGGAAATTATAACAGTCACAAACCACAGTTGGATCACCTGCTACTGTCCTCCCTTCCACTAGCATACTGTTATGTTCAGCTGATAACTGTTTCTTGGTCTTTCTGTTGTCTAGTCGGTTTTACCATTACTTGTTACTTCTGTAAACTCTCATTATCCTCTCACCTCATGAGGGAGAAAAAACAGAATATACACTACCGTTCAAATGTTTGGGGTCACTTAGAAATGTCCTTGTTATTGAAAGGAAAGCACATTTGTTGGCCATTAAAGTAACATGAAATTGATCAGAAACACAGTGAAGACATTGCTAATGTTGTAAATGACTATTGTAGCTGGAAACGGCTGATTTGTTGTGGAATATCTATATAGGTGTACGGAGGCCCATTATCAGAAACCATCACTCATGTGTTCCAATGGCACGTTGTGTTATCTAATCCAATTGTATCATTTTAAAAGGCTAATTAATTGATCAGTAGAAAACCCTTTGTAGTTATGTTAGCACGGCTGAAAACTGTTGACTTGATAAAAGAAGCAATAAAACTGGCCTTCTTTAGACTAATTGAAAATCTGGAGCATCAGCATTTGTGGGTTCGATTACAGGCTCAAAATGGCCAGAAACAAATAACTTTCTTTGAATACTCGTCAGTCTATTCTTGTTCTGAGAAATTAAGGCTATTCCATGCGAGAAATTGCCTAGAAATGAACGATTGCGTACAACGCTGTGTACTACTCCTTTCACAGAACAGAGCAAACTGGCTCTAACCAGAATAGAAAAAGAAGTGGGAGACCCCGGTTCACAACTGAGCAAGAAGACAAGTACATTATAGTGTCTAGTTTGAGAAACAGACCCCTCACAAGTCCTCAACTGGCAGCTTCATTAAATAGTACCCGCAAAACACCAGTCTCAACATCAACAGTGAAGAGGTGACTCCGGGATGCTGGCCTTTTATACACAAACTTGAGCTCAGGCGCATTCTGTTTCCATTGATCATCCTTGAGATGTTTCTACAAGTTGATTGGGGTCCACCTGTTGTAAATTCAATTGATTGGACATGATTTGGAAAGGCACATACCTGTCTATGTAAGGTACCATAGTTGACAGTGCATGTCAGTGCAGAAGCCAAGCCATGAGGTCGAACAATTGTCAATAGAGGTCCGAGACAGAATTGTGTCGAGGCACAGATCTTGGGAAGTGTACAAAAACAAATTCTGCAGCATGGAAAGTCGCCAAGAACATGGTGGCCTCCATCATTCTTAAATGGAAGAAGGTTTGGACCATGAAGACTCTTCCTAGAGCCGGTCGCCCGGCCAAACTGAGCAATCAGGGAAGAAGGGCCTTGGTCAGGGAGGTGACCAAGAACCCTATGGTTACTCTGAAAGAGCTCCAGACTTCCTCTGTGGAGATGGGAGAAACTTCCAGAAGGACAACCATCTCTGCATCACTCCAACAATCAGGCCTTTATGGTAGAGTGGCCGGACGGAAGCCACTCTTCACTAAAAGGCACATGACAATCCACTTGGAGTTTGCCAAACAGCACCTAAAGACTCTCAGACCATGAGAGTCTTTAGATGGGAACAAAACCAAGAATATTGTTTTGAGAAGCAAGATTCTTTGGCCTGATGAAACCAAGATTGAACCCTTAGCCTGAATGCCAAGTCTGGAGGAAACCTGACATGGTGGTGGCAGCATCATGCTGTGGCGATGTTTTTCAGCAGCAGAGACTGGGAGACTAGTCAGGATCGAGGGAAAGGCGAATTGCGCAAACTACAGAGAAATCCCTGATGAAAACCTGCTCCAGAGCGCTCAGGACCTTGGACTGGGGTGAAGGTTCACCTTCCAACAGGATAACGACCCTAAGCACACAGCAAAGACAATGCAGGAGTGGCTTCGCGACAAGTCTCTGAATGTCCTTGAGTGGCCCAGCCAGAGCCCAGACTTGATCCCGATCGAACATCTCTGGAGAGACCTGAAAATAGCTATGCAGCAACGCTCCCCAGCCAACCTGACAGAGCTTGGGAGGATATGCAGAGAAGAATGGGAGAAACTCCCCAAATAAAGTTGTGCCAAGCTTGTAGTGTCATACCCAAGAAGACTTGAGACTGTAATCGCTGTCAAGGGTGCTTCAACAATATACTGAGTAAAGGACCTGTATTTGCTTTGTCATTATGGGTATTGTGTGTAGATTGAGGAGGGAAAAAAACTATTTGATGCATTTTAGTATAAGGCTGTAACATAAAAAATTTGGAAAATGTCAAGAGGCCTGCATACTTTCTGAATGGTCTGTATATACAGAACCAGTCAAAAGTTTGTACACATCTACTCATTCAAGGGTTGTTTTTTTTCTACATTGTAGAATAATGGGGAAGACATCAAAACTATGAAATAACAAATACTGAATCATGTAGTAACCAAAAAGTGTTAAACAAATCAAAATATATTTTATATTCTTCAAAGTAGCCACCCTTTGAGATAGTGTATAGCTGCTGATTGCTGTGGTAGCCATGCTGCTTAAGTGTTCCTTGAATTCTAAATAAATCACAGACAGTGTCACCAGCAAAGCAGCCCCACACCATCACACCTCCTCCTCCATGCTTCACGGTGGGAACCACACATCCGTTCACCTACTATGCATCTGACAAAGACACGGTGGTTGGAACCAAAAGTCTCAAATTTGGACTCGTCAGACCAAAGGACAGATTTTCACCGGCATAATGTTCATTGCTCGTGTTTCTTGGCCCAAGCAAGTCTCTTCTTTTTATTGGTGTCCTTTAGTAGTGGTTTCTTTGCAGCAATTTGACCATGAAGGCCTGATTCATGCAATCTCCTCTCAACAGATGTTGAGATGGGTTTGTTACTTGAACTCTGTGAAGCATCTATTTGGGCTGCAATTTCTGAGGCTGGTATAACTCTAATGAACTTATCCTCATGAGAGACAGTTTCATCATAGCGCTTGATGGTTTTTGTGACTGCACTTGAAGAAATGTTCAAAGTTCTTGAAATTTTCCGCATTGACTGACCTTCATGTCTTAAAGTAACGATGAACTGTCATTTCTCTTTGCTTATTTGAGCTGCTCTTGCCATAATATGGACTTGGTCTTTCACCAAAAAGGGCTATCTTCTGTACACCACCCCTACCTTGTCACAACAAAACTGATTGGCTCATGCACATTAAGAAGGAAAGAAGTTAATTAAATTAAAATTTAATTAGGGACATCTGTTAATTGAAACACATTCCAGGTGACTACCTCATGAAGCAGGTTGAGAGAATGACACAAGTGTGCAAAGCTGTCATCAAGGCAAAGGGTGGCTACTATTACTACATGATTCCATATGCGTTATTTCATAGTTTTGATGTCTTCACTATTATTCTACAATGTAGAAAATAGTAAACATTAAGAAAAACCCTGGAATGAGTAAATGAGTCCAAACCTTTGACTGATACTGTATATATTACATTTAAAAAAGATATATATACAGTATATTTAATCCTAATCGGATCTCATTTGCTGTGTTAACTTTCTGGTTTGTTTCGATAAGCCCCTCTGAGTCCTTGTTTCAGTTTTGCCCCACATTTTCATTTTACTGTATCAATCTGCATTGAACAGTGTAGTCTGCAGGTCCCCTACATTACATAATGGTATCATGTGCCTGACCGAAGAGCGTTATATCCCAGCAGTTGATATTGGTTGGCTGAGCCCAATGCAGGGCATATACTGTATCTTTGTTCCTCTGTTATGAACCGACGTGGGTCATTCAATTCCCAGAGTTTTAGCCTGTTACTGATATGAAGAGGACAGTTGAATGTATTTTCCATGTTTATCATCCTTAGCATACATCACATTTATTTTATGGATAGGTACCCTGGTGGCTCTTGATATGGTAAATTGGATATTTTATGGTTTAATGAAAAGGGAGCATTTTTTATCTTTCCCATTTTATTCATGACCTCTGAGTCTAGCCATGAACGCCTTTAAGACAGGTTAGGCTTTGTTAGATTCATGAATAAAAACGATGCTGTTGATTATGGCTATTGGCTACTGTTAGCCGGCTGGCTGCTGAGCACTGGTGGTACAGCTAGGAACCTACCTACCTGTATTCTTTTTAGTGTACCACTGCCCCATCATGCAGTTGCCAGAGAACCATAGATGTACTGTTCAGAGTTTGGGAAACTGTCCTCATGTTGGCTCAGTCAATAAATAGCTACTATCATCTATCTGAATGAGCTATACAGGAACTGATGGTGAAAAACATTAAATTCAAACCCTCTCCAGATCCCTCTTCAACAGACTTGCAGGTCTGAATCAGTGAAGCAAAAAACAACGTGAAACTCAGAATAAGACAACACATATCAAACTAACTGACACAGTTTACCAAAGTGGAAGTCTTCATGTTCTGAAAAAAAAAAACATTTTCTTAAATGACAGTTTTAGCTGCTTTGTACCATATGTGCCTTGTTCATGTTTCCTTTTGACATTGTTCTGGTTCTTCCTCACACATATGGCTCTTTCTCACCCCAGGGGAGGAGGCTCTATTGGGCTAATGTGAGTATTAGTATGGGTTAAATGCTCCCGTCATTTATGCATTAATGCCAATTGCATAATTGATGTTTTTGTGAAGTCTCAGTTTCCAATGGCCCCTCGTACTATTATATATCTGCCATTACTATTGGTGTAAAACTGTGCACTACAGGTATTTTAATACTGGAAAGAGTACTGAAAGCTGAAACAATCCAGTCTTGTGCATCAGCTCCTGAAACTAGTTGATTTCTAGCAGTAATTGCTGACAGTATTTCTATGCCAGAGCCATTCTTGATGTGTGCCTCATTATTTCCCCTCCTGATTAAGGTTCATTGTGTGGTGATTCAAGCCGTTTATGCGCTTGATGGGATTAGATAGGACAGTGTAATGACCCTGTTGTGTAAATGGCTCATATACACACACTGGGCCCTAGATTGGAAACTGGCACAGAAATATGACAAAGCCGTGAACAGGGTAGATAATGTCAGATGGATATTCAGATCCTTAAAATAATGATGGCAAACACACAGGACTGTGTATGATCTTAGCGATGACTTGAAGGAAACCCTTTGCTTATATATGTGGCTTTTATGTATTAAAATCAAGGATACTCTACTATGATGCACGCTGCCAGAGGGCAATATCCTCCGTTTCCTGAGCCTCTAGACTTGAATAAGAATCAGACACAAAATGCTCTAAACGGACAGCATTTAAAGGCATGCCATTGTGAACAATATTTCACTGGCATTAATATAATGAAGTCCAGGTTCCTGCTTTAGAAACAATATGTTTTGGTGTATTTAAAATGAATATGAAATGTAATTTAATTTAAAACGAGTATTGTGTATTTTATACTTCCATTTAATTGTTTATTTCAAAGATGAATCAAAGGAAATGATAAGTATTTCCCCCCATGAGTGTGCCTTAAAGGCTTACTAGAAATAATAATTCATCCTTAAATGCAGCAAGTTAGTTTTCTGTCTATGGGCCAGAGGGACCAGACTTATCCCATATTTTGCTGAGAACAAGGTCTTTGAGGGAGCTGTGTCAATTCATGTTTATCTGGTCCCAAAGTAGTTGTTCAGTTGGCACAAACATTCTGCAGTTGTCCTCAGTTAAGCACCCCTGAAAACGTCTGAAAATGAGGACTTGCGCTGTCCATGGTTCTGAAATGCTCGCATTGATGACGACTGACATCAAATAGCTTACTGTCACTGTGAAGACTCAACTAAGTGGCTTAACTATTCAATGTGAATGTGAACGAAAATATTTTCGAGATTTTACAGTAGCACCAAATATTTAAAAAATATAAATTAAACGGTAATGTTTTTGGCCTATATTATCTTGAATTACCATTATTTTTTCAATAGTATTATTGTTGTTAATATCTATCTTGGTGTAATTTGGTTTTGTTTTAATTTTGTTATTAATGTTTGCTCAACACATTTTTATTAATAAGATCTACTCATTGGAAAACATTACATTATCAAAACTTGTTAATATTGTTGTCGCAATGAATTGCACCAGCTAGAAAAGTAGATCAAAAGATGTGTCCTATTTCCTGTCTTCCTCTTCGACCAGCTCTTATTGTAGTCTGTCCTTCAATATTTGGATTAAGTGTGTGATTTCTAGGATTATACACAATTGCTCCAGTTTAAATACAATTTCACTAGGTTGCCCTTTGGCCCTGTCTTTTACTCTCAGTCCTGCTGATAAGATAAACAGGACAATACAGGACAATACACACCTACGGCAATGCTGCTGATCACTGTGCTACGTCGTTATTAAAGACACCCAATTACGGCAATGAACAGTGTCGTAATTACGTTCCCTAATCACATTCTGGAGGTCTAATTGCCTTAACGATGTGTTCCATTAAAAGAATGTAGGTATTACAGTCGACAGTTTTCATACACAGTTGTTGTCTAATTAACATATTATTAGACACCGTCGTGGAAATTGTTTTAATAATCGTAATTAAGCCTGGCTGAGCTTTGTAAAGTAATACTAACAGACATGTCATTCTAGCCAGAGGGCAACATTGCCCACCACGTCTGGCCTATGCTCCCAAGGCTTCGTGTTACTTTACAGTTCAACGTCCAGAAAAGTTACCGCTTTTGATGGAGCAGAAAACGATCAACTCATTATTCTTACACAACATGCTTGGCATATGGCGAGGTTCCGAGGATCAACAAGCACTTTTTGGTTTTATTAGGCTAAGACATGACCTGGGAAAATGAGAAATTAAAATGCATTGTTATTTAGGCTTTGATGCAGGAATATAGAAATATACATGGAATATAAAATAAAGTTAGAATAATAACTCGATAATCACGTGCAAATACAATTCCTTGAAAATATGCTAAAATAGCCACGTTCAGATTTTTCGAAGATGAATGAGGCAAAATAACGTCGAACCGCTGAAAAATAGAATTCAGTCCCGGCTTCGTTTTCTTACATTTCTCCACTTTCAGTGACTACACATCAGACGAGCAGACGAAGGAATTCGTTATGTTCAAAATATTTTAATAAAGCTTTCCAACACATAAACACATACAAATGGCCCTCTTTATTCATATAGTACAGTAACTAATGTATCTACAATAATGCACTGCTTGACCTGACAGCGTGCCTGATCCCTCAAGACCTCGGCCTTATTGCAAGAGTGTATAAGAAATTACGCAAATCAGACACGTCGCTGTGCAGTATACAGTGTACCACCATGCAAATAAAATGTTTCAAATCAATAAATTAAAGGAAAAAAATCGAAAAGGACATAAACTGAAGATACAGGCCATTAGAGACTCAAATGCCATTATATTACAGTGCCAAAGAAACTGTCAATGTAGCACAAGTGTTTCATTAAAAAAAAGTATTTAAATGACAATATACTTTGGGGTGAGAGATGAAAACAAATATTTCGTATTCAACTCAGTTCACTTTGCTTTCCCTCAGGACATGCCTATGGGATGCTCAGTGAATTCTCAAAAGTTCACCAAATAACGACCAATAAGCAAACGCCTTCATATAAATCAAGTTCATAAAGCAGCAAGTTTGTGGTTTCTCATATTAACTAATGTTCCGTCTATTCAAGTGAAATGGTCGCATGTTGTCAGGTCAACACTCCATACAGCGTCCATATTTGAGCAAGTAATTAACAATTGTCAATCCAGCACCACTTGCGCTCCTTAACTTCTGTTTGGTTTTTCACTGTCATTCATACCAGCACTTAAATGATGCTTTATATACACAATCAAGTATTGTCTGAACAAAAAAGCGCTTCTTTGAATGCATTTGTAAATGTTATAAAAGTAGGCCTACTGATCATCAGCTTTACTTCATGGTCTACACTGACTTGCAACCTTTCCAAAGTCGCCATGTGTTTTAAAAAGTGGTGTTGTTTTTCTCTTGCATGTGCTTCTCTGAGTCTCTGGTACCCGCTCGTTGTTGTGATGCTGTTAAGGCTTGTCAGTGCATTGTTTAAACAGGCTCGAAGTGACGTTGTTGAAAAGGACACATTTGTCGGGGCAGGAAGACCCGGCCAAACCGGTGGTGAAGGGGTACACAGGCGGCTGGTCGTACGCACTTATCCCCGCGCTCAGACCCGGTAGACCCGGAGCAGCAAGGGCCGTTGTGGCGGGTATGGACGCCGCTGAGATGGCCTGACCCTGGTTCAGATAGGCCACCAGCCTCCTCATCTCTTCCAGAGCCTGCGCCTGCATGAGGATGTAGTTTTTGGCGAGTAGCAAAGTGGCGATTTTGGAGAGTTTCCGCACTGAGGGACTGTGCGCGTATGGGATGACAGAGCGCAGCTCGTCCAGCGCATCGTTCAGGTCGTGCATCCTTCGTCTCTCCCGCGCGTTGATGTTTAGTCTGAGTGTTTTCTGCTCTTTATTTTTCTTACCTCCCTCCGGTTTACCGGCGGCCACCGTTCTCCCATCGGCCAGGAGGACCATCTCACATCTGCCGTCGCTGTCATCGTCCTGGCTCTGCTCTCCGCCACTGCTCTCGGCCGCCGAGGTCCTGTTGCTGCTCTCGCCGAACTTGACGCACAAAGATCCGGTCGGCAGACCCAGCGGTCCCCCTCGACCGCCAGCCAGTCCACCGGGTTGAATTGGGTCTGAGTCGGTCTGGTCGAAACAGCTGATCGGTGACTGGCGGTCCCTGGACCCCGGCAGGTTAACACCAGCCGCTGACCTGAAGGAGTCCATCTTTCTGTTGGAGACAGCACTGAGTGTTTTGTGGAAAATATCTCCCGGTCCGTTCAAGTTCATTCTCCTGTCCATAGCACTTGTCCTCTCCTCCAGACTCTGCTTTAGTGGGTGGCAGTTTCTGGAGACTCTCTCCCGGCGACGGTTCTTGTATAAGTTTCTTGCTTTGTGCGCTGTCAGAGAGAGTGAGTTGGTCTTGATGCTTTATTATTGCTCGACTTGTCAACTGAGATGTGGAGACGCATCGGCTCTCTCTCTCCCTCTCTGCGCTCACGCTGCTTATTCGCTCTGATTCACCTTCAGCAGATCTCCACGGCGATCAGCATCACGCGCAAAAACGGGGGAGTCTTTTCCATCATTATCTCGAGGCGGGTTAATATGAAGAGGATTTGCCTATTGGGATACCGCTCTCTCGCACTCTCTCTGCCCCCTCTGTCTACCCAATCAGGTTAACGATGTAATTAATGGGATTTTAACAAACAATCCCGAGTGCTCTCCACCTCCTCCCTCTGTATCTCTGTCCTTCTCAGTCTGGGTATAGTTGCTCCGTGTGCACACATGTTGTGAGGAGCTGCCTACAGCTTTATAATGGGGCGCTGGTGTTTATTATACGAGTTACCGTCTGTATAAAAGCTTGAGTACATGTTTGCAAGGTGCTGCTCCTATTAGGATCCCCAACCACTGCTTTTAAAAGTGACATGCCAAGCGACATTCACCCGTCAGTGGGCAATCTAAATGCGCTTCTCTATTTCAGAATGATGAATACGTCGTCGGGATAATATAACTCTTTATTGACTATTGAGTCACTACACTGTCTTTATCCTCAAGTGTGAGTTTTTCTCCTTCCCTGCCTTCTCCTCTGTCTTAATAAGAAGCGCTTAATTTGTATACCAATATGATATTGATTCTACTCAAAGTCCACGCATCTTTTGGCTGTTGATTAAAATGTATAACTATTTTAATCCTGTTCAAACTGTGTACTACTGAGAATAGAAAACACAGGCAATAGTCTACTGTTTCTAGCCTAAAATCCAGAACCTGTTTTACTAACATTCCATGCCTTGTACTACGTGTCATGCCAAATGTTTTGTCAAATGTAACGTTTCTGGTTTCATTGTACATGTCGTTGATAGCCCCTGAATTCGAGCCTCTCTCTATAATGTGTGACTCTACCTAAAGGGCTCATATTATCGTGAAAATACATTTGCACAGCTGTTGGCTATCACGTCAATGCGTCTTACAATAAGCTTTGCAAGGCAACATTGAGTTATTAATGCACTAACGTAACTTTTTTGTTGACATTTAATAATTGTCAGTAAGCTAACTGTAAACATTAATTGACTGAGTAAAATCGATTTATTTAAATCAGAAAGAACCAACCCATCCAAAAAGTCAAGCTGGCTATAGCCATTACTTGTGCTGACATTGCCATCTACTGTCACGAAGTGTATCCTACATCTATGACAAAATATTTCCCAAGCAAACTTTGCAGAATTAATGCCTTCCTTTATCACCAATTAGGAACACCTCTCCCTCTCTCTCTCTCTCTCTCTCTCTCTCACACACACACACACACACACACACACACACACACACACACACACACACACACACACACACACACACACACACACACACACACACACACACACACACACACACACACACACACACACACCTCAAGGTCAATGTTTCTGCTTTTCAACCAGGTCAATTAGGCTTCCTACACAGCCTCTGGTAATGATATACTGTGGTGTCTGTGAGGGGTTCTCAGCTTGCACTGACATTGGAGTATTAAAGAACTATGGTCTGGCGATGACACTCACTTTATCCTGAGACAGCGAAGGAACACCTTCATGCCCAATCAGTCTGGGCTAATGAGACAAGATGGGGCTGGATGTAGAAACAGCAGTACCAGGCTAATGAGACATGATGGGGCTGGATGTAGAAACAGCAGTACCAGGCTAATGAGACATGATGGGGCTGGATGTAGAAACAGCAGTACCAGGCTAATGAGACATGATGGGGCTGGATGTAGAAACAGCAGTACCAGGCTAATGAGACATGATGGGGCTGGATGTAGAAACAGCAGTACCAGGCTAATGAGACATGATGGGGCTGGATGTAGAAACAGCAGTACCAGGCTAATGAGACATGATGGGGCTGGATGTAGAAACAGCAGTACCAGGCTAATGAGACATGATGGGGCTGGATGTAGAAACAGCAGTACCAGGCTAATGAGACATGATGGGGCTGGATGTAGAAACAGCAGTACCAGGCTAATGAGACATGATGGGGCTGGATGTAGAAACAGCAGTACCAGGCTAATGAGACATGATGGGGCTGGATGTAGAAACAGCAGTACCAGGCTAATGAGACATGATGGGGCTGGATGTAGAAACAGCAGTACCAGGCTAAAGAGACATGATGGGGCTGGATGTAGAAACAGCAGTACCAGGCTAACGAGACAAGATGGGGCTGGATGTAGAAACAGCAGTACCAGGCTAATGAGACAAGATGGGGCTGGATGTAGAAACAGCAGTACCAGGCTAACGAGACATGATGGGGCTGGATGTAGAAACAGCAGTACCAGGCTAATGAGACAAGATGGGGCTGGATGTAGAAACAGCAGTACCAGGCTAACGAGACATGATGGGGCTGGATGTAGAAACAGCAGTACCAGGCTAATGAGACATGATGGGGCTGGATGTAGAAACAGCAGTACCAGGCTAATGAGACAAGATGGGGCTGGATGTAGAAACAGCAGTACCAGGCTAACGAGACATGATGGGGCTGGATGTAGAAACAGCAGTACCAGGCTAATGAGACAAGATGGGGCTGGATGTAGAAACAGCAGTACCAGGCTAACGAGACATGATGGGGCTGGATGTAGAAACAGCAGTACCAGGCTAATGAGACATGATGGGGCTGGATGTAGAAACAGCAGTACCAGGCTAAAGAGACATGATGGGGCTGGATGTAGAAACAGCAGTACCAGGCTAAAGAGATGATACCAGGGGCTGGATGTAGAAACAGCAGTACCAGGCTAATGAGACAAGATGGGGCTGGATGTAGAAACAGCAGTACCAGGCTAATGAGACAAGATGGGGCTGGATGTAGAAACAGCAGTACCAGGCTAACGAGACATGATGGGGCTGGATGTAGAAACAGCAGTACCAGGCTAACGAAACATGATGGGGCTGGATGTAGAAACAGCAGTACCAGGCTAACGAGACATGATGGGGCTGGATGTAGAAACAGCAGTACCAGGCTAACGAGACAAGATGGGGCTGGATGTAGAAACAGCAGTACCAGGCTAACGAGACAAGATGGGGCTGGATGTAGAAACAGCAGTACCAGGCTAACGAGACAAGATGGGGCTGGATGTAGAAACAGCAGTACCAGGCTAATGAGACATGATGGGGCTGGATGTAGAAACAGCAGTACCAGGCTAACGAGACAAGATGGGGCTGGATGTAGAAACAGCAGTACCAGGCTAACGAGACATGATGGGGCTGGATGTAGAAACAGCAGTACCAGGCTAACGAGACAAGATGGGGCTGGATGTAGAAACAGCAGTACCAGGCTAACGAGACATGATGGGGCTGGATAGAGAAACAGCAGTACCAGGCTAACGAGACAAGATGGGGCTGGATGTAGAAACAGCAGTACCAGGCTAACGAGACATGATGGGGCTGGATGTAGAAACAGCAGTACCAGGCTAACGAGACATGATGGGGCTGGATGTAGAAACAGCAGTACCAGGCTAACGAGACAAGATGGGGCTGGATGTAGAAACAGCAGTACCAGGCTAACGAGACATGATGGGGCTGGATAGAGAAACAGCAGTACCAGGCTAATGAGACAAGATGGGGCTGGATGTAGAAACAGCAGTACCAGGCTAACGAGACATGATGGGGCTGGATAGAGAAACAGCAGTACCAGGCTAACGAGACAAGATGGGGCTGGATGTAGAAACAGCAGTACCAGGCTAACGAGACAAGATGGGGCTGGATGTAGAAACAGCAGTACCAGGCTAACGAGACATGATGGGGCTGGATAGAGAAACAGCAGTACCAGGCTAATGAGACAAGATGGGGCTGGATGTAGAAACAGCAGTACCAGGCTAACGAGACATGATGGGGCTGGATAGAGAAACAGCAGTACCAGGCTAATGAGACAAGATGGGGCTGGATGTAGAAACAGCAGTACCAGGCTAACGAGACATGATGGGGCTGGATAGAGAAACAGCAGAACCAGGCTAAAGAGACAAGATTTTGGATAGAGATCATGGAGAGTGTAGCGATGGAAGGACTATCTAGAACAGGTTTTGATCCAGTCATTGTGGTTTCAGGCAGGTGCATTTCCTCCTCTGCCCTAAAGGTCCAGACCTCTTGACTGAGTATGTAGTACACTTTCATAGAAGTTTAAAGCATCAATCTGCAGTTCAAACAATAAAGAGGCCACTGATTTGGTAAATAGCTGAGTGATGGGGCTGCTGAAATGTAACCATTCTCAAAATCATAGACAGAGCTATGGATGGAAAGATTGACCATCCAGATCACAGAATTATTGTGTTTTAAGGCTATACAGTGTTTGTTTAGAATTACATTGTTTATCAACAAAGGAGTAAACAAGCGTATATTTTGGGTTCTGATGGGGTAATACATTTTAACTAATGAGCCATATATAAGTTATATTCTTCAAGAATCAATGGGTACATAACTGTCCCACCCTGATCTGTTTCATCTGTCTTTGTGATTGTCTCCACCCCCCTCCAGGTGTTGCCCATCTTCTCCATGATCCCAAGGGTATTTATACCGGTGTCCTCTGCTTGTCTGTTGTCAGTTCGTCTTGTTTGTCAAGGAAACCAGTGTTTTTGTATCAGCTCCTGCTTTTCCCCAGTCTTTCTTTTCTCGTCCTCCTGGTTTTGACCCTTGTCTGTCCTGACCCTGAGCCTGACCACTCTGCCTGTCCTGACCCTGAGCCTGACCACTCTGCCTGTCCTGACCCTGAGCCTGACCACTCTGCCTGTCCTGACCCTGAGCCTGACCACTCTGTCTGTCCTGACCCTGAGCCTGACCACTCTGCCTGTCCTGACCCTGAGCCTGACCACTCTGTCTGTCCTGACCCTGAGCCTGACCACTCTGCCTGTCCTGACCCTGAGCCTGACCACTCTGCCTGTCCTGACCCTGAGCCTGACCACTCTGCCTGTCCTGACCCTGAGCCTGACCACTCTGTCTGTCCTGACCCTGAGCCTGACCACTCTGCCTGTCCTGACCCTGAGCCTGACCACTCTGTCTGTCCTGACCCTGAGCCTGACCACTCTGCCTGTCCTGACCCTGAGCCTGACCACTCTGTCTGTCCTGACCCTGAGCCTGACCACTCTGCCTGTCCTGACCCTGAGCCTGACCACTCTGCCTGTCCTGACCCTGAGCCTGACCACTCTGCCTGTCCTGACCCTGTGCCTGACCACTCTGCCTGTCCTGACCCTGAGCCTGACCACTCTGTCTGTCCTGACCCTGAGCCTGACCACTCTGCCTGTCCTGACCCTGAGCCTGACCACTCTGCCTGTCCTGACCCTGAGCCTGACCACTCTGCCTGTCCTGACCCTGTGCCTGACCACTCTGCCTGTCCTGACCCTGAGCCTGACCACTCTGCCTGTCCTGGCCCTGAGCCTGACCACTCTGCCTGTCCTGACCCTGAGCCTGACCACTCTGCCTGTCCTGACCCTGAGCCTGACCACTCTGCCTGTCCTGGCCCTGAGCCTGACCACTCTGCCTGTCCTGACCCTGAGCCTGACCACTCTGCCTGTCCTGGCCCTGAGCCTGACCACTCTGCCTGTCCTGACCCTGAGCCTGACCACTCTGCCTGTCCTGACCCTGAGCCTGACCACTCTGCCTGTCCTGGCCCTGAGCCTGACCACTCTGTCTGTCCTGACCCTGAGCCTGACCACTCTGCCTGTCCTGGCCCTGAGCCTGACCACTCTGCCTGTCCTGACCCTGAGCCTGACCACTCTGCCTGTCCTGGCCCTGAGCCTGACCACTCTGCCTGTCCTGACCCTGAGCCTGACCACTCTGCCTGTCCTGACCCTGAGCCTGACCACTCTGCCTGTCCTGACCCTGAGCCTGACCACTCTGCCTGTCCTGACCCTGAGCCTGACCACTCTGCCTGACCTGACCCTGAGCCTGACCACTCTGCCTGTCCTGACCCTGAGCCTGACCACTCTGCCTGTCCTGACCCTGAGCCTGACCACTCTGCCTGTCCTGACCCTGAGCCTGACCACTCTGCCTGTCCTGACCCTGAGCCTGACCACTCTGCCTGTCCTGACCCTAAGCCTGACCACTCTGCCTGTCCTGACCCTGAGCCTGACCACTCTGCCTGTCCTGACCCTAAGCCTGACCACTCTGCCTGTCCTGACCCTGAGCCTGACCACTCTGCCTGTCCTGACCCTAAGCCTGACCACTCTGCCTGTCCTGACCCTGAGCCTGACCACTCTGCCTGTCCTGACCCTAAGCCTGACCACTCTGCCTGTCCTGACCCTGAGCCTGACCACTCTGCCTGTCCTGGCCCTGAGCCTGACCACTCTGCCTGTCCTGGCCCTGAGCCTGACCACTCTGCCTGTCCTGACCCTGAGCCTGACCACTCTGCCTGTCCTGACCCTGAGCCTGACCACTCTGCCTGTCCTGACCCTGAGCCTGACCACTCTGCCTGTCCTGACCCTGAGCCTGACCACTCTGCCTGTCCTGACCCTGAGCCTGACCACTCTGCCTGTCCTGACCCTGAGCCTGACCACTCTGCCTGTCCTGACCCTGAGCCTGACCACTCTGCCTGTCCTGACCCTGAGCCTGACCACTCTGCCTGTCCTGACCCTGAGCCTGACCACTCTGCCTGTCCTGGCCCTGAGCCTGACCACTCTGCCTGTCCTGACCCTGAGCCTGACCACTCTGCCTGTCCTGACCCTGAGCCTGACCACTCTGCCTGTCCTGGCCCTGAGCCTGACCACTCTGCCTGTCCTGACCCTAAGCCTGACCACTCTGCCTGTCCTGACCCTGAGCCTGACCACTCTGCCTGTCCTGACCCTAAGCCTGACCACTCTGCCTGTCCTGACCCTGAGCCTGACCACTCTGCCTGTCCTGGCCCTGAGCCTGACCACTCTGCCTGTCCTGGCCCTGAGCCTGACCACTCTGCCTGTCCTGACCCTGAGCCTGACCACTCTGCCTGTCCTGACCCTGAGCCTGACCACTCTGCCTGTCCTGACCCTGAGCCTGACCACTCTGCCTGTCCTGACCCTGAGCCTGACCACTCTGCCTGTCCTGACCCTGAGCCTGACCACTCTGCCTGTCCTGACCCTGAGCCTGACCACTCTGCCTGTCCTGACCCTGAGCCTGACCACTCTGCCTGTCCTGGCCCTGAGCCTGACCACTCTGCCTGTCCTGACCCTGAGCCTGACCACTCTGCCTGTCCTGGCCCTGAGCCTGACCACTCTGCCTGTCCTGACCCTGAGCCTGACCACTCTGCCTGTCCTGACCCTGAGCCTGACCACTCTGCCTGTCCTGGCCCTGAGCCTGACCACTCTGCCTGTCCTGACCCTGAGCCTGACCACTCTGCCTGTCCTGACTCCGAGCCTGACCACTCTGCCTGACCTGGCCCTGAGCCTGACCACTCTGCCTGTCCTGGCAATGAGCCTGACCACTCTGCCTGACCTGGCCCTGAGCCTGACCACTCTGCCTGACCTGGCCCTGAGCCTGACCACTCTGCCTGTCCTGACCCTGAGCCTGACCACTCTGCCTGTCCTGACCCGAGCCTGACCACTCTGCCTGACCTGGCCCTGAGCCTGACCACTCTGCCTGTCCTGGCCCTGAGCCTGACCACTCTGCCTGTCCTGGCCCTGAGCCTGACCACTCTGCCTGACCTGGCCCTGAGCCTGACCACTCTGCCTGACCTGACCCTGAGCCTGACCACTCTGCCTGTCCTGGCCCTGAGCCTGACCACTCTGCCTGACCTGACCCTGAGCCTGACCACTCTGCCTGACCTGACCCTGAGCCTGACCACTCTGCCTGTCCTGGCCCTGAGCCTGACCACTCTGCCTGACCTGGCCCTGAGCCTGACCACTCTGCCTGACCTGACCCTGAGCCTGACCACTCTGCCTGTCCTGGCCCTGAGCCTGACCACTCTGCCTGACCTGACCCTGAGCCTGACCACTCTGCCTGACCTGACCCTGAGCCTGACCACTCTGCCTGACCTGGCCCTGAGCCTGACCACTCTGCCTGACCTGACCCTGAGCCTGACCACTCTGCCTGTCCTGGCCCTGAGCCTGACCACTCTGCCTGTCCTGGCCCTGAGCCTGACCACTCTGCCTGACCTGGCCCTGAGTCTGACCACTCTGCCTGACCTGACCCTGAGCCTGACCACTCTGCCTGTCCTGGCCCTGAGCCTGACCACTCTGCCTGACCTGACCCTGAGCCTGACCACTCTGCCTGACCTGACCCTGAGCCTGACCACTCTGCCTGACCTGGCCCTGAGCCTGACCACTCTGCCTGACCTGACCCTGAGCCTGACCACTCTGCCTGTCCTGGCCCTGAGCCTGACCACTCTGCCTGTCCTGGCCCTGAGCCTGACCACTCTGCCTGACCTGGCCCTGAGCCTGACCACTCTGCCTGACCTGACCCTGAGCCTGACCTGACCACTCTGCCTGTCCTGGCCCTGAGCCTGACCACTCTGCCTGACCTGACCCTGAGCCTGACCACTCTGCCTGACCTGACCCTGAGCCTGACCACTCTGCCTGTCCTGGCCCTGAGCCTGACCACTCTGCCTGACCTGGCCCTGAGCCTGACCACTCTGCCTGACCTGACCCTGAGCCTGACCACTCTGCCTGTCCTGGCCCTGAGCCTGACCACTCTGCCTGACCTGACCCTGAGCCTGACCACTCTGCCTGACCTGACCCTGAGCCTGACCACTCTGCCTGACCTGACCCTGAGCCTGACCACTCTGCCTGACCTGACCCTGAGCCTGACCACTCTGCCTGTCCTGACCCTGAGCCTGACCACTCTGCCTGTCCTGGCCCTGAGCCTGACCACTCTGCCTGTCCTGGCCCTGAGACCACTCTGCCTGTCCTGGCCCTGAGCCTGACCACTCTGCCTGTCCTGGCCCTGAGCCTGACCACTCTGCCTGTCCTGGCCCTGAGCCTGACCACTCTGCCTGACCTGGCCCTGAGCCTGACCACTCTGCCTGTCCTGACCCTGAGCCTGACCACTCTGCCTGTCCTGGCCCTGAGCCTGACCACTCTGCCTGTCCTGGCCCTGAGCCTGACCACTCTGCCTGTCCTGGCCCTGAGCCTGACCACTCTGCCTGTCCTGACCCTGAGCCTGACCACTCTGCCTGTCCTGGCCCTGAGCCTGACCACTCTGCCTGACCTGACCCTGTGCCTGACCACTCTGCCTGTCCTGACCCTGAGCCTGACCACTCTGCCTGTCCTGACCCTGAGCCTGACCACTCTGCCTGTCCTGGCCCTGAGCCTGACCACTCTGCCTGACCTGGCCCTGAGCCTGACCACTCTGCCTGACCTGGCCCTGAGCCTGACCACTCTGCCTGACCTGACCCTGAGCCTGACCACTCTGCCTGACCTGACCCTGTGCCTGACCACTCTGCCTGACCTGACCCTGAGCCTGACCACTCTGCCTGACCTGACCCTGTGCCTGCCTGCCGTCCTGTACCTTTGCCCCTGTTGCTGTAATTAACATTGTTACTTCGACATGGTCTGCATCTGGGTCTTACCTTATCCTGATAATATTGTTCATAAAAAATGAAAAATTGGATGTAGCCAACGCACATTGCGCCTTTAAGATGTGAGAAATATCTTGAGGGATCTAATGACACTTTCAGCTCTTGATGTTTCCTGAAGGGATAATAATGATAATGTATTACATTTCTATAGCGTTATTCATTACAATCTCAAAATGCTTTAAAAAAATGAACAACCAATACATCATGAGTAGCCTAGCTATAGGTAGCTAGGTCAACCAATAGAGGTCAAGTCTTTGAGTGCATGCATCCCCCAAAGATGGAGAGGGACAATTCATTGCTTGATCAGAGGAAGTTGGTCAGGGAGATGGTTGATGAAGAGTCTGGTGATGATCTTGTAGAGGGCTACTCTAGGAACCAGTGTGGCCACTGGGCTTCTCCTTCACAATGTATGGCACCCACTTGGGTTATGCTTCAGCAGCTCTGGTGGCCAGAAAGCACACCCCACAATGTGAAAAAAAACTGTTTGCATGTTCTTCACAAAGAGGGCAACAGATGCTACTGAGCCAGATGTCTATGTGTCAGGGGAGAAGCTCCAGGTGGTACCTTGGCAACATCCTTGATTCCAACCTCTCTTTTAAAAAACATGTGAAAAAGGTAATTCAGATAACCAAATTCAACCTAGCTAATTTCCTATTTATGCGAAATTGTTTGACTACAGAGGTAGCAAAACTGTACTTCAAATCTGATACTCCCCCACTTAACATACTGCTTGACTAGTTGGGCCCAAGCTTGCTGTACAACATTAAAACCTATTCAGTCTGTCTACAAACAGACTCTCAAAGTGCTTGATAGGAAGCCCAATACCCATCATCACTGTTACATCCTCAGAAAGCATGAGCTCCTGAGTTGGGAAAATCTCATGCAATACATTGACGCATGTCTTGTATTCAAGATCCTAAATGGCCTGGCTCCCCCTCCACTCAGTATTTTTGTTAAACAGAAAACCCAAACATCTGGCAGCTGATCCACAAGGTCTGCCATGAGAGGTGACTGTATAGTTCCCTTAAGGAAAAGCACCTTTAGTAAATCCGCTTTCTCTGTGAGAGCTTCCCATGTCTGGAATACACTGCCATCAGACACAACATAACTGCATCCACATATCACACTTACACAAAATGCATGAAGACATGGCTAAAGGTCAATCAGATTTGTGAACATAACCCCTAACTGTGTATTGCCGCTTTCCATGTTGTCTGTTGTCTGTAGCTTGTGAGGTGTGGAAACACTGTTGCTTTTATGAATTTTGTCTTGCTGCTTTTTGTTCTTTGTTGCTCTGTCTGTATGCCATGTCTTGCTTGTCCTATGTTGCTCTGTCTGTATGCTATGTCTTGCTTGTCCTATGTTGCTCTGTCTGTATGCTACGTCTTGCTTGTCCTATGTTGCTCTGTCTGTATGCTATGTCTTGCTTGCCCTATGTTGCTCTGTCTGTATGCTATGTCTTGCTTGTTCTATGTTGCTCTGTCTGTATGCTATGTCTTGCTTGTCCTATGTTACTCTGCGTGTGCTCACTGCTCAATGATTGTCTATATTGTAATTGTTTTTAATAACCTGCCCAGGGACTGTGGTTGAAAATTAGCCGACTGGCTAAAACCGGCACTTTTACTGAAACGTTGATTAATGTGCACTGTCCCTGTAAAAATAAAATAAACTCAAACTCAAACAGTTCATAGTTGTAGCCAGTCATCCTCACTACGAGCCCTCTGCCTCAGCAATTCATTCCTCTACTGCATATCCCATTCCCCTCAAGCTTCAGGTGACTCTTCAATTTATGTTTTTAAAAGATCCGGAACCAGCAGCCAGGTAAAACTAAAAAGCTGGTATAGTGTCCAGACACATCATTTTTTTTAAAACAATGAAATCATACAAATTAAATTAAATTAAGAAACAAAACTCAATATTAAGAAAAACAAAGCAGCTGATAAAAAAAAAGCTAAAAACCTAAACCTAAACCTAAACCTAAACCTAAAAAAACCACTATTGTGACTTTGTACTTGAGGTAGTAAAGGTAGTCAAGCGCAGGAGAGCAGAGATGTCAAATTAGCGTCTTTAATAGACAAGTCCAAAAAATGGGTCAGGTACAATACCAATAAACGCCCAAGACATAGGAACACACAGTCACTAACGGAAGGAGAAAAACAAAGCTCCTAACTATTCTACAACACTGTACACAAGAGAATAAACTGAGGAAAACCTCAACGAGCAACATGAAAAATAATCCCGCACAAACCTAAGCGGGAAACAGGGGTAAATATACACACAGAAATTAAAGCAAATGAAAACCAGGTGTGAATGAACCAAAGACAAAACAAATGGAAAAAGAAAAATTGATCGGTGATGACAGCTGAGCTCCGCCCGAACAAGGAGAGGAACAACCTTCGGTGGAAGTCGTGACAACCACTTAAAAATATTAAAATACAGCATATTTACAGGAGCTCTCTTCTCAGGCTGCTACTAGGGTGCTGAGTGTACAAAACATTAAGAACACCTACTCTTTCCATGACATAGACTGCCCAGGTGAAAGCTATAATCCCTTCTTGAGGTCACTTGTTAATAAATCTACTTCAATCCGTTTAGATGAAGGGGAGGAGACAGGTTAAATAAGGATATTTAGGCCTTCAGACGATTGAGACATGAATTGTGTATGTGTGTCATTCAGAGGGTGAATGGGCAAGACAAAATATTTACGTGCCTTTGAATGAGATAATGTTAGTAGGTGCCAGGTGCTCCGGTTTGAATCAAGAACTGCAACACTGCTGGGTTTTTCATGCCAACAGTTTCCTGTGTGTATCAAGAATGGTCAACCACCCAAAGGAGATCCAGCCAACTTGACACAATTGTGGGAAGCATTGGAGTCAACATGGGCCAGCATACTTCTGGAACGCTCTCGACTCCTTGTGAAGCCCATGCCCAGATGAATTGAGGTTGTTCTGAGGGCAAAAGAAGGGGTGGGGAGATGCAACTCAATACTAGGAAGGTGTTCCTAATGTTTGGCTTACTCAATGTATATACCGGGGGAAAAAGTATAAACCCAACATGCAACAATTTCAAAGATTTTACTGAGTTACAGTTCATATAAGGAAATCAGTCAATTGAAATAAATGCACTAGCCTTAATCTATGGATTTCACATGACTGGGAATATGGATATGCATCTGTTGGTCACAGATACCTTAAGAAAAAAGGTAGGGAGGTGGATCAGAAAACCAGTCAGTATCTGGTGTGACCTCTATTTACCTCATGCAGCACGACACATCTCCTTTGCATGGAGTTGATCAGGCTGTTGATTGTGGCCTGTGGAATGCTGTCCCACTCCTCTTCAATGGTTGTGCAAAGATATTGGATATTGGCGGGAACTGGAACACGCTGTCATACACGTCAATCCAGAGCATCCCAAACATGCTCAATGGGTGACATGTCTGGTGAGTTTGCAGGCCATGGAAGAACTGGGACATTTTCAGCTTCCAGGAATTGTGTATCTCTGTGCATTCAAATTGCCATCAATAAAATGCAACTGTGTTCGTTATCTGTAGCTTATATCTGCCCATACCATAACCCCACCGCCACCATGGTGGACTCAGTTCACAACGTGAACATCAGCAAACTGCTCTCCCACATGATGTCATACACTCTGTCTGCCATCTGCCCGGTACAGTTCAAAACATGATTCAACCCGTGAGAGCACACTTCTCCAGTGTGCCAGTGGCCATCAAAGGTGAACATTTGCCCACTGAAGTCGGATACGACAACGAACTGCAGTCAGGTCCAGACCCTGGTGAGGACGACGAGCACAGAGATTCGCAGTTTGTGCAGAAATTCTTCAGTTGTGTAAACCCACAGTTTCATCAGCTGTCTAGGTGGCTGGTCTCAGATGATCCCGCAGTTGAACCTGGATGTGGAGGTCCTGGGCTGGCGTGGTTACACGTGTTCGTTCTGTGGTTGTGAGGCCAGTTGGTTGTACTGCCAAATTCTGTAAAACGATGTTGGAGAGGGCTAATGGTAGAGAAATTTAAATTAAATTATCTGGTAACAGCTCTGGTGGACATTCCTGCAGTCAGTATGGCAATTGCAAGCTCCCTCAAAACTTCAGGCATCTGTGGCATTGTGTTGTGTGACAAAACTGCACATTTTAGACTGGCCTTTTATTGTTCCCAGCACAAGGTGCACCTGTGTAATGATCATCCCGTTTAATCAGCTTCTTGATTTGATTATCTTGGCAAAGGAGGAATGCTCACTAACAGGGATTTAAACAAATTTGTACACAATATTTGAGAGAAATATGCTTCCTGCGTATGGACTATTTCTGGGATCTTTTATTTCAGCTCATGAAACATGGGACCAACACTCTACATGTTATGTTTATATTTTTGTTCAGTGTATATACAGCACCAGTCAAAGGTTTGGACACACCTACTCATTCAAAGGTTTTTCTTTATTTTTATTATTTTCTACATTGTTGAATATTAGCAAAGACATCAAAACTATGAAATAACACATATGGAATCATGTAATACCAAAACAAGCGTTAAACAAATCAAAATAATGTTAGATTCTTCTAAGTAGCCACCCTTTGCCTTGATGACAGCTTTGCACACACTTGGCATTCTCAAAACCAGCTTCACCTGGAATGCTTTTCCAACAGTCTTGAAGGAGTTTCCACATATGCTGAGCACTTGTTGGTTGCTTTTCCTTCACTCTGCGGTCCAACTCATCCCAAACCATCTCAATTGGGTTGAGGTTGAGTGATTGTGGAGGCCAGGTCATCTGATGCAGCACTCCATCACTCTCCTTCCTGGTAAAATAGCCCTTACACAGCCTGGAGGTGTGTTTTGGGTCATTGCCCTGTTGAAAAGCAAATAACAGTCCCACTAAGTGCAAACCAGATGGGATGGTTTAACTGACTTGCCTAGTTAAATAAAGGTTTTATTTGTATTTATTTTTTTAATGGTGTGTCGCTGCAGAATGCTGTGGTAGACATGCTGGTTAAGTGTGCCTTGAATTCTAAATAAATCACTGACAGTGTCACCAGCAAAGCAACCTACACCATCACACCTCCTCTTCCATGCTTCACAGTGGGAACCACACATGAAGAGATCATCCGTTCACCTACTCTGCGTCTCACAAAGACACTGTGATTGGAATCAAAGATCTCAAATTTGGACTCATCAGACCAAAGGATAGATTTTCACCAGTCTAATGTCCATGCAAGTCTGTTCTTCTTACTGGTGTCCTTTAGTAGTTGTTTCTTTGCAGCAATTTGACCATTTAGGCCTGATTCACATAGTCTCCTCTGAACAGATGACGTTGAGATGTGTCTGTTACTTGAACACTGAAGCATTTATTTGGGCTGCAATTTCTGAGGCTCTAATGAACTTAACCTTTGCAGCAGAGATGACTCTGGGTCTTCCTTTCTTGTGATGGTCCTCATGAGAGCCATTTTCATCAAAGCGTTTGATAGTTTTTGCGACTCCACTTGAAGAAATGTTCAAAGTTCTTGACATTTTCCAGATTGACTGACCTTCATGTCTTAAAGTAACAATGGACTGTCATTTCTCTTTGCTTATTTGAGCTGTTTTTGACATAATATGGACTCTGTCTTTTACCGAATAGGACTGTCTTCTGTATAAAACAGAACTGGTATACACAACACAACACAACACAACACACAACACAACTGATTGGCTCAAGTGCATTAAGAAGGAAAGAAATTTGGCAAAGGGTGGCTACCTTGAAGAATCTCAATTGTATAATATATTTTAATTGTTTAAACACTTTTTTGTGACTACATGATTCCATATCTGTTATTTCCTAGTTTTGATGTCTTCACTATTATTCTACAATGTAGAAAATTGAATGAATAGGTGTGTCCAAACTTTCAACCGGTACTGTATATATATATATATATATAAATATATATATGCAATTCACCCACAAATCAAAGTTTGTCAGAAATCTTCATACCTCAATAGTGGACCATAGTAGTCACTATTCCAGTTACACACAATGGGTGCAAATTCAGTCTTCAGACTGTGTTTTGGTTTTGTCTGCATCCTCCAATTGATCACTCTACATCGGCTACTAAGTAACTGTCATCTCACACACATTGTTTCCTTTGCCGTGGGAAAACCCATTGCCAATATTTTTCTCTATCTCGTTTGAGTCGTACTGTAGTAAGTAATGTCTACCACAAGGTGGCAGACAACACCTAGTCTGAGAACAGCTACTTATGTTTTTAATGATGCAATGGTGAATAAACCACTGGAGATCTTAGTAAGAGTAGGCATGTTTAGGAATTATAAAAATCCAACATAGCATAATTCTATGCAATTTAGAGGAGATAGAAATTCATGAATGGACAATTGTCTAGTTTGCATGATGATTTTCCAACTCATGAACTGAATTATATTTCACTTCCTCAATTTTCTGAGTTGAAATGGAACTGCTGATGTCCAGCCATGAATATCAATCGATATAAGTGTTTATACTTATTTTATTTATTTTTTAAATCACTTTCATGTCTGTTGTGTCATCCACAAATGTTTTGTTGCATGGCAACACCATCACATAAAGATATTTATTTTGTATTGAGTAGCAATTTCCCCAAGTGGTCACTTCAGACCAATTACTGTTTGTGCTTCTCATCTTAGAGTAGGTAATGTTAAGTCAGTGGGGCTGTTCTCTGTGCCAGGTCCTGCCCTGAGTGCAGGGCCTACACGAGCCTTTTGGTGGCCCTAAGTGAGATTTGGTTGTGGATCCACCCACCTTGCGGCAAAAAAAATCAGTGGATTACTACAAGTTTAGATAGCTGGCTAGGCTAACTACCAATCTAAAAATGCTTAGCTGACATGGCGAATTGAGTGACTGTCACTGACTGACACAAAGGAAAAAGCTGCTGATGCACAACAACATTTTGAAATTGCACCTGATGTTTTCTACTATTCTTACCCATCAATAGTATGTTGAGACCACGACTGAGTAACAATCTACACTACATGACCAAATGTATGTGGACACCTGCTTGTCAAACATCTCATTCCAAAATCTTGGGCATTAATATGGAGTTGGTCAACATTTTGCTTCCACAACAGCCTCCACTCTTCTGGGAAGGCTTTCCACTAGATATTTGAACATTGCTGTGGGAACTTGCTTCCATTCAGCCACAAGAGCATTGGTGAGGTTGGGCACTGATGTTGGGCGATTAGGCCTGGCTCACAGTCAGTGTTCCAATTCATCCCAAAGGTGTTCGGTGGAGTTGAGGTGAGGGATCTGTGCAGGCCAGTCAAGTTTTTCCTCACCGATAAGTGAGGAATAATAATTTCTGTGCTGACCTTGCTTTTTACACAGGGGCAAGAAAGGGCCTTCCCCAAACTGTTGCCACAAAGTTGGAAGCACAGAGTCGTCTAGAATGTCATTGTAAACTGTAGTATTAAGATTTCCCTTCACTGGAACCTAAGGAGCCTAGCCCGAGCCATGAAAAACAGGCTCCAGACCATTATTCCTTCTCCATCAAACTTTACAGTTGGCACTACGCATTGGGACAGGTAGCGTTCTCCTGGCATCTATCTGCCAAACACAGATTAGTCCAACGGACTGCCAGATGGTGAATTGTGATTCATCACTCCAGAGAATGCTTTTCCACTGTTCCCCAGTCCAATGGCAACAAGCTTTACACCACTCCAGCCAACACTTGGCATTGCGCATGGTGATCTTAGGTTTGTGTGCGGTTGCTCAGCCATGGAAACCCATTTCATGAAGCTCCTGACAAACAGTTATTGTGCTGAAGTTGCTTCCAGAGGCAGTTTGGAATTCTCTAGTGTGTGATGCAACCGAGGACAGACAAGTTTTACCACTTCACAATAACAGCACTTACAGTTGTCCCGGGGCAGCTCTAGCATGACAGAAATTTGATGAACTGACTTGATGGAAAGGTGGCATCCTATGAAAGTCACTGAGCTCTTCAGCAAGGCCATTCTACATCAATGTTTGTCTATGGAGATTGCATGGTTGTGTGCTCGATTTTATACACCTGTCAGCAACTGGTGTGGCTGAAATAGCCGAATCCACTTATTTGAAAGGGGTGTCCACATACTTTTGTATATATCGAGCACACAGCCATATTGTAACTCAGTCGGGGTCTTAACTTACTATTAAGAGTAAGAATATATATATAGGCTATCTTTATGTTGCTGAGGTAGTTTATAGAGGCCCATGATTTTCTACAGCAGTAGAATAACCTAAAAGAACTCAGGAAATGTGCCATTATTTTCTACAGCAGTAGAATAACCTAAAAGTACTCAGGAAGTGCGCCATTAATTTCTACAGCAGTAGAATAACCTAAAAGTACTCAGGAAGTGTGCTATTATTTTCTACAGCGGTATAATAACCTAAAAGTACTCAGGAAGTGTGCCATTATTTTCATTATCAGTATAATTACCTAAAAGTTCTCAGGAAATATGGCATTATTTGCAACACCCATACATTATACACCAGGGTGACTACAGACCAGGGCTGGGATCAATTCAGGAAGTGATTTTAATTTAAAATTCGAAAATTGAATAACTTTTGAAATAAATGGCTTCTACTCCTTAGTTTATTGATAAAACATTAAATACATGTATTTTTATTTTTAATTTTTATTTTAAATAGTTATTTAAGCTACCTTCCTGAATGGCCTTCAGATCAAATTGACCCTAGCCCTGCGAGAGATAACTCAGTACATGCTTGTATATGACTATCTCTCTATATATGACTATCTATTTTTCTTCCTTTGTTCCCTGCCTCCATCCCTTCCTTTCTCTTGTCTTTCTCAACCTCATTATAATGATGTGTGCAGTGTCTGAAAACCTATCAGCCAAGATCCTTTTATTTAGTAATGCTGACCAAAGGAGGGGGAGGAATCCTAACTTAATTCAGGAAAACGGGCAAACCACTGGTACCCAAGGGTAGTGAAATGGGTATTGCATCACCTAGGAGGGCCTTCTCTTCTTCATATGGTGCTTTGTGATTGTCAGATAAAGATACAGCTAACTTAATACTAATAATAATAATTTCAAATGTGGATACTGTATACCTATAGACCTATCAAATACAAATGCCCACTGAAAATTCTGATGAATTGTAGTGTATATTTATTTGCTAGTGATTACCCTGAAACCTTGTCAACTTGATAAAAGGATTCGACATGAACCATGTATGTTTACCCTCACTCGCTCTGTGGCGTGTAGCCTACAGTGGTATACAATGTATTAAAGCCTGCCCATGTATGCAATGGCCACCAGGTGGCAGAGCAATCCTATGGGAATTATTGTAAATCTATAAATAGGGAAGAAACGATTCAACATAGACCTAGATTTGATTGAATTTGAATAAATGCTTTTGACCAATGCATATCGATATCTCTTCGAAATTGTGGAGATGCGCTATATATTTGAATCTGGATAATGTGTTCAGATTCTGAGTCAAATGATCCTAGAATGGACGGTTGAACATGCTGGCCTACGGATTAGTGTATGTAGGTTAGGACTATCCGGTGTTTGGCTGGCTACAAATTAGTTGGTCGTTACATTAGGCTATGTTTTAGAATTTATTTTTTTTTTCACTGCTTGCAAATGTCAAGTATTCTTGTTCGACGAGGCTTATATTATTAAGCTTACATGTAAACCTCAGAATTAGACACGCGTCAATGTAGAACTGTGGCTATACATGTCCCTACGTGCATTCTTGTGGCGTGTGTTTCTGTGCCTGTTTGTGAGTGCTGATGCATGCATACAGTGTCATTGTGTAAATAAATCCGGCTGTGCCCTACTTTCGTGTATTCAATAGAATGAATTGCATTTGTTTGAGCTTACTGTATATTTCGTGTATAATATTCTTCTGGTGCGTTTGCGTAGCGCAGGCCTACTAAAACAAAGGGCTGCTCGTCTCGGCGGCTCGCTGGTTTCAGCACCAGTAGAGGTGGACAGCGCCTTCAGAGCAGGTCGTGAATAAGTAAGGCCTCTGCCAAAGGTCATCATTCATAGACACTCGACCACAGCGCACGTTCACAACTTCATCCCACCTATTTTAAGCTGCATATGTTTAAGATGGATGTGTTTAAGCATATCATGTTGCATATCGACCGTGTACATGCCTTTGAAATGACATCCGTTCTCAAAAAAGTAAGACATGAGCTGGTAATATTGGGTACAATTTCTTTATTCTGAAAAAAGGAAACAATACAAAATAGAGGGCAATTTACGGACAACAATTGCAGACACACAAAGCTTTCCGTTATCCCTTTAGCGTGTTGTTTTAATGAAAGCTGTGTGATCTCGCGCCGACGATAGCAGGCTCCGCTCTTGGCATTCACCGCGTGCCTTAATTGTAAGACATTAAATCAAGGTCCGCTGTGAACACGGAAAGCCTGAACCAGAACCTCAGATCTCTCTCTCTCTCTGTGTGTGTGTGTGTGTGTGTGTGTGTGTGTGTGTGTGTGTGTGTGTGTGTGTGTGTGTGTGTGTGTGTGTGTGTGTGTGTGTGTGTGTGTGTGTGTGTGTGTGTGTGTGTGTGTGTGTGTGTGTGTGTGTGTGTGTGTGTGTGTGTGTGTGAGCTACATTTTGCCATTGAAATCGGAATTGACCACTTCGACCCATACCATTCCTTGTTCAATGTACCCACCCGTTCCTTCAGACCTTCAGTGCGAATAGTTGTCAATGTCGATGTCGTTGTTCTTTGAAGTTGGACTCCCAAAACAGCCAATCATTCTGTAATGGTAGACAAAGTTGTTGATAAATGTATATACATTACCCCACCGTGAAAACGGAATGTAATTTGGCAAAATTTGAAAAATGTTTGCAATAGGCTAAGCCTATTGAAGGCCCGCGGCCATTGAACTTGGTGCGTAATGGGTTAAAGTCGTCACTAGCGCTGTTTTTTGGTGGCGAGTTTCAAAATTATGGTTAGTCCGAATTCATCTCGGGAGGCAAAAAAAAGAGAGACGGACTGTTTGATCGTCTCGTCAAAAAAGCTTCAGACAGGTGTAGACTTCAACATCGTCGTATTCCTACATCAAATATCTACCAAAAAAAGAAAAAAACACAAAATGCGTCACAAACCTTCTTAGACAGTCAATACAGCAATCATCTTATTTTTGACAATAATCTTATAGAGATCCATACAAGTCGCTGTCTGCGTAGAAAAAAATGGATGGCCCTTTACAAGAGAACGCATAGCACCGCACAAGTCTACTCGCAGGTCAAGTTTTTTTTTTAATGAGAGACGCCGCAAAGCGCGAGCGGGACAATTGAAAAGCTTGCTTCCCTCCCGCATACTGTATTCCATCAACGCACCGTGGAACCACCGAAGGCAAAGGTATATAGGCTCCTCTCCTCACAAATCCATCTGGGACGGAGGACGAGCTGAGCTGAGTTGTACATGTCCCGTTTCCAACACCGCTAAATGTGACTGATCTCCCTCCGCCCGGTCTTTTCCACTCGCTGGATAACTTTAGGATTAATGGCGCTCTAGCCAAACAAATAAGGCATCTGCCTTCAGCGCAAGAGGATTGCATGGGGGCAGTGACGTCACTGGGCAAACAGATGTTCTCTCTCTCTATAGCCAACGTCCCCGATCAGCTTCCTGTGCCCTTGAAACTAAGGAAAAAGCACTTCAATCCCAGTTTAAACCTATAATCTCCCTGTTTCTTAGCTGTTGCAATTAGGCTACCCAACGCACCTCGTTAAAATGTAATGGTGATGGACATAATGGAAATAGAGGATTTTAAATATTGTTTTTGCATTTCAGTGCACAATGATCTGGATGAGTAGTTTGATAATATCACAACATTAGTTATTGATTTATCCTAAATTAAAGGTTTGACACTGATAAAATGTTATTATACTATTCTAAAAATGAACGCACACACACGCATACGTACATATACGCACACATTCCGATTCCGAGTTAGGCAGAGAGCGAGATTTTTTGTTTTTTTAAACATTTTGCCGAATTGTTTAATATCTGTCAGCCATTTACAACAATTTCGTTAAACAATTTGTTTAAGTGCAACGCTGGAGCCTATCTGCTGTTGGTGGTTTTGAAACAGGTGCATGCACCTTGCAAACTATTTTACATTTTCTCTTGAAAGCAAGATAATGTGTGCATTAATTCAATTAATTGTGCACAGCAGGCCTAGCCATGTGCATAGCATATCAAAGGCATAGTGTTTATTGCGCATTATAAACGTGTTTGAAACTGTATGCCAATAGGCTATTAGATGAAATCTCTGATTGTGTTGAATTCAGTCTTTATGTCCATTAATTTACCTCGTGAACCAGTGCAAAGTACACTGACATTTCAATAATCAATGACTGAGTCACTGCTACTATACTGCAATTACCTCCGTACGAGTAGCCTATCTACTACAACAAGTCGGCTACTGCTACAATAGTGCTTCTAAGCGATCCACTAGACTTTGGGGACTATTTCTGCCTTTACACAGATTATATTCATTCATAAACATACACTAGTATGCAGTGTGGGTCCTGAAGGCTACCGAATATGATTATTGAACCTCATCACCCATTCATTGGAGAAACAAAGGGAAACGCCATTTTAGATGGGGGAAAAATCCCATCTATCATATGAAATATCTAAATGAAGCCGTACTTTATGAACCGATATTTGGAGTGTATGACAAACCGTATGACAGTCCTCGCATCTCATAGCCATTGGGAACGCAACCCAGTTGACCCAAAGTGCGCGGACCTATTGTCTTCAAGCGCTGCGCGACGAACAAATAAACAAGTGCATAATGACCATGCATCCATGCCATCGTTGTTATCGATTAAATAACTGTATTCATGTGTCCAGTTGCACTGTAATGTTTTCGGTTTAGAGATTTGTCTGGCTCTTTGTCAGCCTTATTCATTTCCATGATGACTTGAGGTATGTTTTTCTGAACGCCTGCAATAACAATGGCAAGTGCAACGTGGGAAGGAATGTCCGTTATCTTTGAGCACATATGCCTGGAGCGAACCATGCCGACACCACGACCCCATACAGGCCTAGTGCATGGTCCGCTTTTATGTTACACAGTGACCAGACTTAAAAAGCACATTTTTTTTCATCTAATTATTATATAAGACACGGACCTAGTCGAAACATGAACCATACTCACCATCTCTCGCAATATGGTCCATCTGATAGTCTTTTCGTGTATCCATTCGTTTGTGTTATCTTTCAGGTCACTGTATGGTGTAGTTATTTTTGGTCTTAGCAAAGCAACTTGTATTCCTGGTTATTTCGGTGTAGCGATGGACAATCAGACGACTCCGGCAGGCGAGTAGTGGATACCAGTATGAGCAATGCTCTAGCTTCTGCAAAGCATGGCTGCGTTTTTTCCTTTTTTTCAAGAGGGCAGGTCGTTCTGTGCATTACAATGAGTTAAATCTCTCTTTCCCTCTCCCCCCTCTCTCTCCCCCTCTCTCTCGTTCTCTCTCTCTCTCTCCCTCTCTCTCTCTCTCTCTCTCTCTCTCTCTCTCTTCTCTCTCTCTCTCTCTCTCTCTCTCTCTCTTTCTCTCTCTCTCTCTCTCTCTCTCTCTTTCTCTCTCTCTTTCTCTCTCTCTCTCTCTCGCACACACACACGCACACACACTGTTTTTAATATCAAATTTCAATATAACATGAAAATAATTTGGTTAAGTTAGTCATCTGCCCATGTTGTTCGTCGTGTTTGTATCTTTCATGGTGTTAAATATAGCCTAGCAGTGCACTAAATCATAATGGACTAGATATATGGAATCAACTATAATCTGAACCTAGATTAGGAGTGTGTGTAATAACGGTACAGCAATGAATCGTCGTCTCCATGTGCTGGGCGCAATTTGTCATGTTTAATACCGTTTGTCCTGAGAGCTCCATTAGTACGTTATAGTTATGCCTCTGGACCGCAGCTCAGTCTCACTGCATTTGATCCTGTGAGATGGTGAGCCCTCAGACCGCACGTGATTCATGGGCCATGTATAAATGTCATTTTATTTCACGACCTTAAAATAAGTACAAATTCATGTTTACAACTTCTAACGATTGTAGATGTTTAAGCATACCCCTCGACCCAGTGTATCGTTATGCACTTAACCTATGCATGAAGGTGTTCTAGGTAGCCTATTGTAAATACAGGTAGGTAGCCTATTTTAAATACAGGTAGGTAGCCTATTGTAAATGCAGGTAGGTAGCCTATTGTAAATACAGGTTGGTAGCCTATTTTAAATACAGGTAGGTAGCCTATTGTAAATACAGGTAGGTAGCCTATTGTAAATAAAGAGGGGCCTTATTCACGCAAGTGCATTTATTTACATGCATACCATTCTTCATATATTTCAAAAACACTATAATGTTGTATTGGCTTGCATTTTCTCTGGATAAACCATGCTTAGCACTATGTTACAAGCGCAGATGTCATGGATATTTTGGCGCATGTAAGTAACTCTCGAGTGTAGATTTAGGCAAACTGCTGCAGCTTTCCTAATTAGGTCAGATGAGATAAGGTGGATTCAGCACTTACAGTACCATCAAATATGGCAAAAGGCTATTTCTGCTTCATAGCACACCAGATTTTTGAAAATGTCAAATGTTGTAGACCCAAGGCCAGTAAAATGTGAGGGTACATGGGCGACTATAATTCTCCAAACGCGCCATCAGTCAATGTCTGACTTGATATGAAAAACGCAAAGACATTAATGTCAGTCACATTATGGATAGTAGCCTACTTCTAGGTCTATAGGCCTGCGATTTTGGTTAAACAAATTTGAAATGGGTGTGAAGAATCCACTAGGCCAATACAGTGCGAGCTATTCAATATCGAATGAATCATTCATTGAAGTGCCACCCATGTGTTCTGTGCTACTGGTTTGTATTCTCTTCAGTTCCTGTGGAGGTCGACGCAGGGGCAAAATATCCAATCGAAACCCAACACAGTATGGATCCCCACACTGGGCCCCATGGAAAGATGATGTCACTCTAGCCTAAACTCACTAAAGCCCTATAGGCTCAATGAAATGACCCGCGTACATAGTGAATCACACATACACACACACACACACACACACACACACACGCACACACACACACACACACACACACACACACACACACACACACACACACGCACACACACGCACGCACGCACACACACACACACACACACACACACACACACACACACACACACACACACACACACACACACACACACACACACACACACACACACAGAAAAGCAAAGTGTTACAAATAAATATATTTCAGTTGACTTGATTTGAACATCTGATATGTCGCTATAGAATGTGTGTCCTCCACTTGCTCTGAATACAGAAGCTGCTGCATGTTCAAAATGCACCGGCCTTTAAGAACAAAACACCCCCTCTATGTCTCTGCTTTCCCTCTGTTCTCTTGACGCGTGGAGGCTGCAGGCCTTCTCCTCTCCATCCAAAGGACATTTACCTCCCAGCCTGCCCTCTATAGAATTGTACTATAGGCTACTACTACATTATATTACAACGGGCCTTTAAACACACGATTGCTGTGAGAATTCAATTCTCGTTTGATGATACCACATTGGCCGCTGCAAATATTAATACCGTATCTGGAAGGCATGGAATATCATTTATTTGTTTCTACAGTTTTAGTATGGATAAATCAATATGTGAAAATGCATTATTGTAGCAGCAGTGGTATAGTGCAAAACAGGTTATTTAAAGCTAAATGGACAAAGCCATTCAGGCCAAGCTACATGAGGCTACATATCTGGATTGCTGCCACTTCAGAGCGACATTTTAAAGCCGCATATTTTATCTGCGAGGCGTAGAAAAAAACTATTGTTCCCCCTGAAACAATGGAAGCTGCGGGCGACATGCAGCAGTGCGAGCATTGAATGGCGAGGCTACGGGATGTGCGCGGGTCAGTGCCCGGGGTCCCCCTCCCAAAGCCCCTTTCCCAGCGCGTCACAATGAGCCAGCGCGAAGTCTGGGCTCTGCGGGGTCACAGGCCATCCCTTATTGTCCGGCCCTTCAAAACAGACAAACATTTATTAACCAATGGCCGAACGGAGGGTCAACACAATGGAAGGGGTAAAAACAGAGAAAACAATACATAGAGGGGGGGGACTACTCCCTAAAATGACTTCTCCCTGCAGATGCAAATTCCACCATCAGTTAGGCCAGAGGTGGGACTTGTAAAGTTTGAAACCTTGAAGCCCAAGTCCAACAGTCGGTGTAGAGAAATGTCTGCAGACTGATCTGGCTATTAATCGGAGGATGGTGATACTGCTAAAGCACGGCCTCTCAAGTAAGACAGAATTTCGACTTTTAGTTGTTTGTTTTTTTACTTTTTACATTTCGTTCAATTTTACATTGGATTGTGTTGTGCAGAATAGCCATGGTCAATTCGGTGTGAGGTTGTAGTGCTCGGTTTAACTATTTGCTAAGGGTCATTGTTTGTGTAGCCTAGACTAGATATCAAATGGGCCATTATGGAAAGTGGTGCTTTGCATTGTGGCGTTACCCTGACTCACACGTCATTCTTCTCAAATTTGACGGGATTGTTTACAAAATAATCGAAAATATTACTTGAAAAACATTGGTTTAGGTTGTGTATAACTAGTCATGTGCAGCTGAAATTGGTCGCTACATATTCTGAGTGACACAAAAAGAAGCTATAATAGCCTATGCCAGTTCAATAATTTAGCATTTTTCGTAAAACATAAACACAATATCATGAAAGGCTGAATTAAATCAAAGTCAAGTGGTTTGTCAGGCTATTGGTCATTAAATGTAGCCTGTCTCTAAATGAAGTAACCTCTAGTTGTACTTGAATAAAAATGTATCTAGCATAGAATATTGATGAATTATTGATTATTTCAGGAAACCGTTACTATGGGTTATACACGCACGCACAGCAGGCACGTATCTTTCGAAATGTAAGTACTTTACCGATTGTGGTCTATTTGTGTAACAATAGGCTCCATATAACATTCGTTTGTAGTAGGCTAACGCATGTTAATAGGCATGTAAATAGGTTAAAATCTAAACAAATCAAACTTTATTTAAAGTGGTGGTATCAGTCTGAGAATATTCATATTCAATTTAATAGCAATCTACCCGGCATGTTCCAGCCGAAATGTGGGGACATTTTCTGTAAATTAGCAACATCCAGAGACAACTCTCTCATGTAAACAAATTCGTTTGTTGACTGATGTAGTATGATACGTAGACTACGATAAAACAACGGACATGTCAAATAGTCGCGGTGTAAATGTGCTGTTATTAACGCTTATAGCATTCTCCTTATTCCAGTCGATACGCGTTGTGGTTTTCTGTATATCGAATTTAACAACGGGGTATAATGTAGCCTATATGACCCCTCCTCCTTCCTAGCCTATACAGACACAAAGACCCATAGGCTTCTATCCCCTAACATTGTAGCATCAGAGCCTCACTGAAATACTTGACACATACAATAGGTTACCTCAAAGGTTGTAGAAGCAATGGTATGGATCTTATTAATACCACTTTGATAGGCCAATTTATATTATCAATAGCATTATCCATATTAGCATTGATTAACCACTCAGTAAGAACATTTGACTGCATCAACCCATATCACAATCTATAGATTTCAGACATCAATCTTTCAATGTGAAACTCATTGTCAATATTAGCAATATGATTATTCATATTTGCATTGATCAACCACTCAATTATATCATGGAATTTGGATTGTATTATTGTACAAATCATAATGTAAATATTTGATCCCCAGAGATGGACTTGAGATTCCTGTTGTTTGATCCCTGAGCATGTTGATCAGTAGGGAGTGGGGGATGAGGTGTCTGATTATATAAATATACTTTCAAAATACATCTCATGTTTTGCTTAATTAAGGAATTCATATCCATTGTAATAACCTTATATTTTATATTTCAATATTTCAAAATTAATGGAATCAGCCCAGTGAAGCTCCATTATTCCATTTTGCTATTCAAATAGAGGTGACAATTATTGTTAATAATTATATTGTTGTCAATGATAACCAAGATGTATCCAGCATGCTCTAGTATAGTGAGTTTTTGATTAACAGAAAGTATGAGATTGTATCTGGGAAATACTGTCTGGAAGCATGATCAAATAGTCATGGTGGACATGATACAATCCAATGGCAGGATAAGGTAGTGTTTCAGTGATGTCAGGTAGATTGCTGCAGTCATCAAATCAAATTGTATTTGTCACATGCACCGAATAGAACAGGTGTTGACTTTACCGTGAAACGTTTACTTACGAGCCCTTTCCCAACAATGCAGAGTAAGTCAAAATATATATATTTGTTCAATGAATCTTATTGCCTGTCATGTTCAGTTCTGTAGACACTACAATGTGATCATTAGTATATACAATCCTTCTTGAAGTTGATCTGCCATTTGTGTTTATGCATTTTGTTCCTACCCATAGATAGTATTTCCCAGAGCCATATATGGATGTCTATACAGATGTAGGATCCTCATTTGACCTATACTGTCACAGCAAAATGCATCAACAGAATTGGAACATTTAGTCCATAATGTTGCTTGATCGGTGGTGAGGCTATTAGCTGGCCAAAAGTAGGCTACATGAAAAGTGGAATACTGTTAATATAACCGTAATATAACCGTTAATATAACCGTTAATATAACCGTGTGTTAGTGGGGGTTTTCAGTGAACTCATGTAAATCACCAAGCTCGTATCCATTTCCTGTGGTGCACAAACATTCTCAGCAACAAAAGAGTGGTCAAATGAAGATAGTATATATATGTATGGCTCTGGTATTTATGAGAAGATCGTTGAAATGAATGGAGTAAATATTAGTATACAGACTATGAGAGAATGTTGTTTTCATTTTTTTTATTACTAGGACACATAATGAGCAGTGTTCTTCCCACCAGCAATGTATGTGTGTTTCATACTTGTCTGTTAATAAAGTATGTAATTACATAGGTCAATATTGCACTATAGTTATGCCTACTCTACTCTAATGCAATGTATCATTATTGTACAGTACTGGCATCCAATCTCACCAGTTGTACTCTGTTTTGTTTTGGGTGATATACCTAGATGGCTTTCTTATCACAACTGTATTTCAATGAAATTCTGATCTGAGTTGTCCCCCTATATTTAGCCCAGATAGGCCTGGATGTTATCCCAGGCAGGGCAGTGTAGCACCAAACACCAAACAGTTGTTGTGTTGTTGTTGGTTGGTGCGAGCTGAACCAGGTCATCTGCAGTACAGACCTTCAGGCTGTGTTTCTACAGATGTATGGTCTTAATTTGAGCCTGTTTGCTACAGCATGAAAATAATCCTGCAGCAACAGGAAATGTTGGATTTTAATTATGTGGATTTTAAGTAATGGACTTTTTTTGTAGGGGTTGACATATTTTTCGTAAGGGAAAATCAAGTCTGATATTTCGAAGTGAAGATTACAAACCTTTTTAAACCCAAAAATATAAAGTTCTCCTGCAACAGAGTGATCAAATTAAGATCCTACATCTGTAGCATCCTCCATGTACAACCACAATCACAATCATGTCTCTCCTCCGTTTTAGGACAGCTTTTAAACTCAAATGAATCTTAAAATACGAAGTTGAATGGTGTTCAATTGTTAAAGCTAAATACAATAGCTTGAGTGCAAGGCCATGTGCAGATGTTTATTCTGAGTGGTAAACTATTTTAGAATTAAATAGATGTATCTGAACTATGAAAAATAAAAATAAAACATATAAATCCATGTACTCTTGGTTAAAAGTAATTAACGGTACCAGTTCCAGCATCGCACAATTTGTGCCATTCATTAATTTTGTTTCAGACAGCTGTAGTTTAAAGGGGCCATTCTTAACCTGCTCTATAAAGCATGTCAATAATTATGTCCTCAAAGACTATTGAATAGCACCATGACACCTTCAGGGGCTGACACTCTGGAGTCGTTTAGTACATATATACACTGAACAAAAAATATAAACGCAACATATAAAGTGTTGGTCCCATATTTCATGAGCTGAAATAAAACATCACAGAAATGTTCCATAGGCACAAATGGCTTATTTCTCTCAAATGTACAAATGTCTTTATGTCCCTGTCAGTGAGCATTTTATTCTTGGTCAAGAT
Source organism: Oncorhynchus masou masou (assembly GCF_036934945.1). Lineage (NCBI taxonomy): Eukaryota > Metazoa > Chordata > Actinopteri > Salmoniformes > Salmonidae > Oncorhynchus > Oncorhynchus masou. Next base: position 55,934,029 of record NC_088241.1, on the reverse strand, counting down.
AATCCATCCACCTGACAGGTATGGCATATCGAGAAGCTGATTAAACAACACGATCATTACACAGGTGCACCTTGTGCTGGGGACAAGAAAAGGCCAAACTAAAATGTGCAGTTTTGTCACACACCACAATGCCACAAATGTCTCAAGTTTTGAGGGAGCGTGCATTCGGCATGCTGACTGCAGGAATTTCCACCAGAGCTGAATTAATTTAATGTAAATGTTTCTACCAACGTCGTTTTAGAGAAATTGGCAGTACGTCCAACTGGCCTCACAACTGCAGACCATGTGAAACCACGCCAGCCCAGGACCTCCACATCCGGCTTCTTCACCTGCGGAATCGTCAGAGGGGAGAGGGTGGAATTGCGGAGGTGTATTTCTGATTGTAATAAAGCGATTTTGTCGGGAAAAACTCATTCTGATTGGCTGGGCCTGGATCCCCAGTGGATAGGCCTGGCTCATAAGTGGGTGGACCTACGCCCTCCCAGGCCTACCCATGGCTGTGCCCCTGCCCAGTCATGTGAAATCCATAGATCAGGGCCTAATTTATAGTAACACTTGACACCCAGTGTCAAAACATGTTATGACACGTTCATAACCATGTCATAATATGTCATAACAGCTGAAAACTCATAATATGGTCATAACACTGTCATGACCCATATATTTACACCAGTTGTGACATATGTTATGGCTGGTTATGACACCTACATAAGAGTGTCAAAACCCACATTTATTCAAATAATTTTTCTGAATAATTTACCGAGACGCTTCCTTTCATTTGAATGTTTGAATGTTTGTTTCTTAAATCATTTTTGTTGTTGTAATGAAATCTTCACAGTCATGTGTTTTTTAATCAGATTTTAAATAACTTGTAGAAAATACATTTTATTACACTGTCAAGAAGCATTATGACAAGCCAGATAGGCCAATCACTTACATGCCCTTAGATCAGGGTAGCCTAGTGGTTAGAGCGTTGGACTAGTTACCGGAAGGTTGCAAGTTCAAACCCCCGAGCTGACAAGGTACAAATCTGTCGTTCTGCCCCTGAACAGACAGTTAACCCACTGTTCCTAGGCCGTCATGGAAAATAAGAATTTGTTCTTAACTGACTTGCTTGGTCAAATAAAAATAAAATAAAAAAGTCAAGAGTGTGTCTTGTCCTGCTCCTGAAATCTGCTCCTACATTCATCCCAGTCATCAGCAACAGGGCATTGGGGTAGGCGCATGTCTGACATCAATGTTTGCACAATTACAATGATACTTTAATATGGTCCATTAAAACATATAACTTAAACATACTGTTGACAAGTAGGCAATAGTGTAATAGAATGTTTTGCCTTGTGTGGTAGGTTTATATGTCACAACAGGTCTAAATATATGTCATTACAGTGTTATGACCATATTATAACAGGTTATGACAAGTTCTTCCTTTTTTAAATTATTATGTATTTTTTAAATTCATGATACAAAATAATCCATCAAAAGTATCCATCAAAATTGTCGATCAAAATTATCCAACAACTTCCATCGCTACATCAAACACGTCTAACAAAACAAGACACAGGTATACACAAGAAAATACTAAATACATACAAGAAAGAAAGTATAGAATTAATCATCATTTTAAAAAACACAATTCTTGTGCAATTGTATTCACGTTGAAAAAATCTCATGATAATGATTCAGGATTCATTCTTGTTGTTATTTACTAGGGATAATGTCTTAACAAGATGATTCAATTCAATCAAAAATATTTGGAATTTTTGGTATAGAATTCTGGAATTTTTGTTTGTGTATAAAGTATTTGGCAACAAGAATTTAAAAAAAGGTTATGACAAGTTATGTGTGCTGCTATGTCATGTTATGACGTGGTTGTGACCATGTCATGACGTGTTATGGCGCTGGGTGTCATGTAAAGTATTACCGGATTTATTTAAATCAACTGATTTCATTATATGAATAGTAACTTAGCAAAATCTTTGAAATTGTCGCATGTTGTGTTTAGATTTGTGTTCAGCATATATCAAAACATATACACTGAGTATACACAACATTCTCTTTCCATGATATAGACTGACCAGGTGAATCCAGGTGAAAGCTATGATCCCTTACTGATTGTTAAATCCACTTCAATCAGTGTAGAATAGGATTTTTCAGCCTTGAGGCAATTAAGCCATGGATTGTGTTTGAATGCCATTCAGAGGGTGAAAATGTTGAAGTGCCTTTGAAAGGGGTATGGTAGTAAGTGCCAGGCACACCGGTTTGTGCCAAGAACTGCAACACTGTTGGGTTTTTCACACCCAACAGTTTACTGTGTGGATCAAGAATGGTCCAGCACCCAAAGAACATGTAGCCAACTGTGGGAATCATTGAAGTCAACATGGGCCAGCATCCCTGTGGAACGCTGTCAACACCTTGTAGAGTCCTTGCCCCAACAAATTGAGTCCATTCTGAGGCCAAAAGGGGTAGGTGCGCAACTCAATATTAGGAATGTGTTCATGATATTTGGTGTACTCATTGTACACTGTAGTATTATCAATGGGCTGAAGTATTATTATATAAAGTCATAAAGTAGTTATTTAAGTATAGGCTACATAGACAATGTAGTAAAGATAGACCTATTTGTTACCTATTCAAATGCTTTATACATTTGGAATCATAATGAATTGCTGTTCAAGATACCCCACCAAATACCAATCACTCCTATAACATTTTACTACCATAACTTAAATGGATTTGAAAATACAAAAAACTGCCTAGAGTAGTCATAAACAGTATAGTTTCTATTTCACCCTGAAATAAATAATTTTCTCCACTATTTCTCTGAGAGAGAGAGACCCAGCCCAGGGCCTTGCGTATGGGACCTTCTCCTCCTCTTACAGTACATCACAGGGGGGTCAAATGTGCATGTAAGGGCACCTCCTCCTCCTCCACCTCCTCCTCCTCTTCCTATCGCATCCTCTCTCTCTTTGTGATGCTGAATGTCAGCTGAACCAGGAAAAACCCTGCTCCATTCTAATGCTGATGTGGAGAGATGATCACATTTGACTCCCTAAGCCGTTTTTCTCTTTAGTAGGGCAATTAAACACCAGGGGGAAATGAAATGTTACACATTAGATGAACTCTTTTGGTGTCATACAGTAGTTGGAGAAATGTAAAACATTTGACTGTAAATGCTGTAATAGTAGACTCAGCATTGTGTTAATCTTCCCCATCAGAGAAACCTGTTCTTTACCGAGCACAGTTTAAACTACAGCATGCCCTACAGGAGGTTTCTACACCTTATAGTTCAGCTATATGTACTATCACCTACCTGCAGCACTTCAGAATGCAGCCTGCAGCCACACATTCATCTTGTTGTTCAAACAAAGTTCATTCATTTAATTAAACAAATGGATGAATTCCTTGTGCACCCTGGTGCTCGTATGTGAGGTTGTTCTTCCTGCTCTGACAACGATGGTATTTTCAGGCTGCAGCTCTCCAGTGGCTAAACACAGATGCTTTTTCAGCAACACCAGAGTCATTGGTTTTGCGCTGAGTAGTGTGCTTTGAAAGTATTTAATATCACATGCCTATTCGATTGATAGTGCAGTTTGACCCCAATGTAATGTAGTGTTAATGTTCTGCTCAGAGATGGTGTGTATTTACATGAGTTATTAGACCGTAATCTGGTTTAATAATACTGCTGGAAAGTTATGCAGATTGGACATTTGCACGATCGTCTTGCAATACTCTTAACAACTCAAACTGCCACAGTTCAACACCTAGAACTTCCACTGTGTCTATTAGTGTCCATTGAAGCCCAATTAGTGGGGCTGATGTGTGTGCGTGTTCGCGCGTGCGTTCCCGTCTGTAAGTAGATTTCGCCCATATACCCCCAAGGGTTGTGAAATGGGGGTCAACAGGTCTTTTATTGTTTTCCACTGCCTTTATCCCAGCTCTTCTCTGTGATGTCAGCTGTGAAGTGACAGAGAGAGTCGGAGAGCCCTGAAAGCCCAGAGAGGAAATACCTGTTATTAGGATCTATCTGTGTGTGTGTGTGTCTACTCGTAATAGAGAGTCTCTGTACAACAGGGCTGTGATTGTTCCAATGAGTATAGAGGGCTGTGTTGCATTGCATACCCATGCAAAATTTGGAAAGAGGAAAATATCAGTTATCACTCACAGCTTTTGAAATGAAAGGCTGCCACAGAGCCCTTGAAAATACTGCCAGAAAGGATATACTTCAAGCTTATGCAAAGAAGATCATTTCGGTTGAAATAAGGGAGCAAGAGGATTGACTCCAAATTTCAGTTCAGCTCTGAAAATAATGTGATGACATTCTAAATGGAGTAGTGTTGGTAAATTATGTAAAATGTTTTCTAATATAGAATATGGTATTATGTCCCATGATCTCCTAAGACCTGATACATAAAGATGTTGTTATTCAATACTGTTTGGTTTATATCAGCTAAACAGATATGCCATTATGAAAATCGGGTCTATTTATCATATGGACTAACTTACACCTTTTTAAATGAATACCACATTTGACTAATATGAATGTGCACCTATATGCATTGAAACTCTTAATTTAAATTTATTTTTGAAGGCATCACCTGCCATTGCATGCAGCTGCATTTCTAATGCATACAAATCCTTGACTGAATCTAGGTGTCCGCCATAAAGAGGGGAGAGGAATGATATGCTGCTGCTGGCTGCACCAAGCACTGCAGTACATTTAAAAAACAATTTAATTGTATTAATGCAGATAGTAATGGATGACAATATGTTTCACACTGATTACTATCCCTCTCTGACTGCAGTGTCCTACTTGCCTTCCCAATCCCTCCCCTTTCACGTTCCTTACCTTCCCTTCAATTCCCTTCCCTTCACTTCCCCATCCCATCCCTTTCCCTTCACTTCCCTTCCCTTCCCCCTTCCCTTTCCTTTCCTTTCCTTTCCTTTCCTTCCCTTCCCTTTCCTTTCCTTTCCTTTCCTTTCCTTCCCATTCCCCATCCCATCCCTTTCCCTTTCCTTTCCTTCCCATTCCCCATCCCATCCCTTTCCCTTTCCTTTCCTTCCCATTCCCCATCCCATCCCTTCCATTTCCTTCCCTTCCTCTTCCCCATACCATCCCTTTCCCTTCCCTTCCCTTTCCTTTCCTTTCCTTCCCTTCCCTTCCCTTCCCATTCCCCATCCCATCCCTTCCCTTCCGTTCCCTTCCCATCCCTTCCCCTCCCATCCCTTCCCTTCCCCTCCCATCCCTTCCCTCCCCTTCCCTTCCCTTTCCTTTCCTTTCCTTTCCTTTCCTTTCCTTTCCTTTCCTTCCTCTTCCCCATCCCCCCATCCCATCCCTTTCCCTTTCCTTTCCTTCCCTTCCCTTTCCTTTCCTTTCCTTTACTTTCCTTCCCTTCCTCTTCCCCATCCCATCCCTTTCCCTTTCCTTTCCTTTCCTTTCCATTCCTTTCCTTTCCTTCCCTTCCTCTTCCCCATCCCATCCCTTTCCTTCCCTTTCATTTCCTTTCCTTTCCTTTCCTTTCCTTCCCTTCCTCTTCCCCATCCCATCCTTTCCTTTCCCTTCCCTTCCCTTCCCATCCCTTCCATTCCCTTCCCTTCCCTTCCCTTTCCTTTCCTTTCCTTTCCTTTCCTTCCCTTCCCTTCCTCTTCCCCATCCCTTTCCCTTCCCTTTCCTTTCCTTTCCTTTCCTTCCCTTCCTTTCCTTTCCTTTCCTTTCCTTTCCTTTCCTTTCCTTTCCTTCCCTTCCCTTCCCTTCCCTTCCCATTCCCCATCCCTTTCCTTCCCTTCCCTTCCCTTCCCTTCCTTTCCTTTCCTTTCCTTTCCTTCCCTTCCCTTCCAATTCCCCATCCCTTTCCTTCCCTTCCCTTCCCTTCCTTTCCGTTTCCTTCCCTTCCCCATCCCATCCCTTTCCCTTTCCTTCCCTTCCTCTTCCCCATCCTATCCCTTTCCCTTCCCTTCCCTTCACTTCCCTACCCTTCCCTTCCCTTCCCTTCCCTTCCCTTCCCTTCCCTCCCCCCATTCCCCATCCCATCCCATCCCTTTCCCTTTCCTTCCCCTCCCTTCCCATTCCCCATCACATCCCATCCCTTTCCCCTTTCCTTCCCTTCCCATTCCCCATCCTATCCCTTCCCTTTCCTTCCCTTCCTCTTCCCCATCCCTTTCCCTTTCCTTCCCTTCCTCTTCCCCATCCCATCCCTTTCCCTTCCCTCCCCCTCCCTTTCCTTTCCTTTCCTTTCCTTTCCTTTCCTTCCCTTCCATTTCCTTCCCTTCCCATCCCTTCCCTTCCCTTCCCTTCCTTTCCCATTCCCCATCCCATCCCTTTCCTTCCCTTCCCTTCCTTTCCTTCCCTTCCCTTCCCCCTTCCCTTCCCTTCCCTTCCTTTCCCATTCCCCATCCCATCCCTTTCCTTCCCTTCCCTTCCTTTCCTTTCCTTCCCTTCCATTCCCTTCCCATTCCCCATCCCATCCCTTTCCTTCCCTTCCCTTCCCTTCCCTTCCTTTCCGTTTCCTTCCCCATCCCATCCCTTCCCTTCCCTTCCCATTCCCCATCCCATCCCTTTCCCTTTCCTTCCCTTCCCTTCCCATTCCCCATCCCATCCCTTTCCCTTTCCTTCTCTTCCTCTTCCCCATCCCATCCCCTTCCCTTCCCTTTCCCTTTCCTTTCCTTCCTTTCCTTCCCTTCCCTTCCTCTTCCCCATCCCTTTCCCTTCCCTTTCCTTTCCTTTCCTTTCCTTCCCTTCCATTTCCTTTCCTTTCCTTTCCTTTCCTTTCCTTCCCTTCCCTTCCCTTCCCTTCCCTTCCCTTCCCTTCCCTTCCCTTCCCTTCCCTTCCCTTCCCTTCCCTTCCCTTCCTTCCCTTCCCATTCCCCATCCCTTTCCTTCCCTTCCCTTCCCTTCCCTTCCTTTCCTTTCCTTTCCTTTCCTTTCCTTCCCTTCCCTTCCAATTCCCCATCCCATCCCTTTCCTTCCCTTCCCTTCCCTTCCTTTCCGTTTCCTTCCCTTCCCCATCCCATCCCTTTCCCTTTCCTTCCCTTCCTCTTCCCCATCCTATCCCTTTCCCTTCCCTTCCCCCTTCACTTCCCTACCCTTCCTTCCCTTCCTTCCTTCCTTCCCTTCCCTTCCCTCCCCCTTTCCCCCTTCCCTTCCCATCCCCATCCCATCCCATCCCTTTCCTTTCCTTCCCCTCCCTTCCCATTCCCCATCACATCCCATCCCTTTCCCTTTCCTTCCCTTCCCTTCCCATTCCCCATCCCATCCCTTCCCTTTCCTTCCCTTCCTCTTCCCCATCCCATCCCTTTCCCTTCCCTCCCCTTCCTTTCCTTTCCTTTCCTTTCCTTTCCTTCCTTTCCTTCCATTTCCTTCCCTTCCCTTCCCTTCCCTTCCCTTCCCTTCCCTTCCCTTCCCTTCCTTTCCCATTCCCCATCCCATCCCTTTCCTTCCCTTCCCTTCCTTTCCTTTCCTTTCCTTCCCTTCCATTCCCTTCCTTCCCATTCCCCATCCCATCCCTTTCCTTCCCTTCCATTCCCTTCCCTTCCCTTCCTTTCCGTTTCCTTCCCTTCCCCATCCCATCCCTTTCCCTTTCCCTTTCCTTCCCTTCCTCTTCCCCATCCCATCCCTTTCCTTCCCTTCCTTCCCTTCCCTTCCCTTCCCTTCCCTTCCCATTCCCCATCCCATCCCTTTCCCTTTCCTTCCCTTCCCTTCCCATTCCCCATCCCATCCCATCCCTTTCCCTTTCCTTCCCTTCCCTTCCCATTCCCCATCCCTTTCCCTTCCCTTTCCTTTCCTTTCCTTCCCTTCCCTTTCCTTCTCTTCCTCTTCCCCATCCCATCCCCTTCCCTTCCCTTCCCTTTCCTTTCATTTCCTTTCCTTCCCTTCCCTTCCCATTCCCCATTCCATCCCTTTCCCTTTCCTTCCCTTCCCATTCCCCATTCCATCCCTTTCCCTTTCCTTCCCTTCCCATTCCCCATCCCATCCCTTTCCCTTCCCTTTCCTTTCCTTTCCTTCCCTTCCCTTCCTTCTCTTCCTCTTCCCCATCCCATCCCCATCCCATTCCCTTTTCCTTTCATTTCTTTCCTTCCTTCCCTTCCCATTCCCCATTCCATCCCTTTCCCTTTCCTTCCCTTCCCATTCCCCATCCCATCCCTTTCCTTTCCTTTCCTTCCCTTCCTTCTTCCCATTCCCCATCCCTTTCCCTTTCCTTCCCTTCCCATTCCGCATCCCATCCCTTCCCTTTCCTTTCCTTTCCTTCCTTCCCTTCCCATTCCCCATCCCATCCCTTTCCCATCCCTTCCTTCCCTTCCTTTCCATTCCTTTCCTTCCCTTCCCTTCCCCCTTCCTCTTCCCCATCCCATCCCTTTCACTTCCCTTCCCTTTCCATTCCTTTCCTTCCCTTCCCTTCCCATTCCCTTTCCTTTCCTTTCCTTTCCTTTCCTTTCCTTTCCTTCCCTTCCATTTCCTTCCCTTCCCTTCCCTTCCCTTCCCTTCCCTTCCCTTCCCTTCCCTTCCTTTCCCATTCCCCATCCCATCCCTTTCCTTCCCTTCCCTTCCTTTCCTTTCCTTTCCTTCCCTTCCATTCCCTTCCCTTCCCATTCCCCATCCCATCCCTTTCC